>NC_046662.1:2840953-2843587 GCF_010883055.1 Belonocnema kinseyi | reverse complement strand
TAAGGATAAGGATAAGGATAAGGATAAGGATAAGGATAAGGATAAGGATAAGGATAAGGATAAGGATAAGGATAAGGATAAGGATAAGGATAAGGATAAGGACAGAGGCAGCGACGAGGATGAGCAAAAAGATAATGAAAAAAAATAATCCCTTCAAAACCCTTTTTGAATTTTCCAGATGTCCTTTTTTTTGGAAATATCGTTCAATGAAGCTAAAAACTTTGCCGTTTTCGTGAATACAACCTTACAGAAAAAAAGCTTGTCCAGAAAGCAGAAATATTTTTTTCTGGGTTGTTTTTTCTTGGATTTCTTGGGTTTCTAAATCCAGATTCAACATCAGAATCGATTCATCACTTCAGGTTTTTTAAACAGTTTGCTGTGTGCTGTTTTAACGAAAACGGTGAAGTTTTCAATTTTATTGAACGATATCTCCAAGAAAGAAAAGATCTGAATAATTCAAAAGGGGTTTCAAATCAGGGTGACCGTTTTAATCAAAGAACAAAATTCCCGGTTTTTCCCCGATTCGCAAATATTTTCCCCGGTCAATAAAATGCAAAAAATTAAAATATAAAGCTAAACAGTGAAAGTACAAGTAACACACAATAAAGAACAAACTAAAGCATTCGAAGTGGAACTCTTGAATTTTTAACTTTTAAAATTGAAGTTTAAAAGTTTTTTAATTCAAATTTTTTTTATTAAATTGTTCAATAATTTACACGTATAAGCAGGAAGGTACTAACACTTTTTAACTAAATAATTTTAAGTTTAATTAGTTTAAACCGCAACATTCTGAAGTTTTAACATTCTTAAATTATAGAGATGAGAGATTTAGATTAAGTTCCAAAAATATAAATCCAGGTTAACATTTTCAATACTACAAATTAAAGAATAAATCAATGAACTTTAAAAATGGTCAAAATTATATAATTCAGTTATTTAAGGCCAATAAATATTTTTAAATTTACATTTTTTTCAACTTAAAAGTTCTTAAATTAGAATTCAAATTGTTTTTAATTTAAATAGTTTAAGCATCCTTAGAAATCTTTAAAATTGTATTTCAAAATCTTGAGAAATCTAGAAGTAGTTTTAAATTTTTTCAAATTTAGCTTTATTTTTGAAATTTTTTCAAACCTTCTCAATAACTTTACAAATTAATTGAATTTGTCCTACAAATTTGAGAAAATCCTGCGAATTTAAAAAAATGTCCTTAAAATTTGGATTTCTAAATAACAATTAAACACTTATTATTTTTAGCAACAATTAGGGTAATTTTAAGAGATATTTAGAAGTTTAAAAAAGATCAAAAATTAATTTAGAACTTGAAATGATTTCAAATAATTTCAACGAAGTGTGTTTACCGAAAACATTTGGTTATTCGTAAAAAAATTTCGGTGCAAATACTCACAAACTAATTTAAAATAACATGTCGATTTTTGCAATTTAAAAAAAATTTAGAGGCTTTTTAAGAATTTTGAAAGGCTCCAAAAGAATACAAAAATGTTCTTTAAATTCTTAGGAAAATTGAAAATGATTCTTCATTTTGAAAAATTATTTTAACAGAATATTCGAAAAGATTTTAAGAGAATTGCAATATTATTAAAAACGACCCAGGAAAGAATTTAAGGATTTTTTTTTAATTTTTAAGATTTATTAAAAATTGAAGGAAAAACTTTATTCAGTTTAAAATATGTTTAGAAGTTCTGAATTTTTTTTTCATAAACCTCGTTTAAATTACTTGATATCATTTTAAGTTTTCTAAATATCTCTTAAAATTACTCAAATTTTTCTAAAAATAATACGTGTTTAATTATTATTTATAAATCAAAATTAAACGATTTGGCTTACAAATTAAACATTTTATTAAGTAGAGCAGTAAAAATTGTAACGTTAAAATGTTAAAAGCCTTTCGAAATTTTACCAATTCAAAGCTTTCTATGTCAAACATTTAGGTTTCAAATTATTCACTTTAAAATATTTGACTTCAATTTAGTCGTCCTAAATCATAAGTCAAATATTGCTAAATATTAAATAATTATCCTTTTTTTTATTAAAATTTTTTTTTTAATTAATTGGGTTAAACATGGAATAATTTAGACAGAAACAATATTCTTAATTTAATAAAAGCCTTTAATTACGAATTAATTACGAATCTGGAAATTCTTTAACTTTCGACGGATTCAAGACTGGACGTTAAAATTCTTTAAATTAAAAATATAAGCTTAAGAATAAAATTGTAAAATAGAGAATTTTTCAGGTAAAAGATTTTCGAATTACGCATTATAATCTGAATTATATCATATTTTAAAAAGATACCAATTCAACTAATTATTTTAAAAAAATGGTTGAAATCGAATTTGGACAGATTTTTCTTCTGAAAATTTGTAAAATTGCGATAAGAATAGGGACAAGGATAAGGACTGGGAGAGAAATAAGGATGAGGATAAATGATAAAGGATAAAGGGTAAATGATAAAGGGTGAGGATATAGGATAAAGGATAAATGAGAGAGGATAAAGGATAAATAATAAAGTATAAAGGATGGAGGGCAAAGGATAAAGGGTAAAGGATAAAGGATGAGGGATGAAGGATAAAGGATAAATGATAAAGTATAAAGGATGGAGGGCAAAGGATAAAG
>NC_046662.1:2833609-2840853 GCF_010883055.1 Belonocnema kinseyi | reverse complement strand
AGGAAAAATGAGAGAGGATAAAGGATAAATGATAAAGTATAAAGGATGGAGGGCAAAGGATAAAGGGTAAAGGATAAATGAGAGAGGATAAAGGATAAAGGATAAAGAATGAAGGATGGAGGGCAAAGAATAAAGGGTAAAGGATAAAGGATAAATGAGAGATGATAAAGGATAAAGGATGAGGATAAAGGATAAATGATGGAGGACAAAGGATAAAGGATAAAGGATGAAGGATAAAGGATAAAGGATGAAGGATAAAGGATAAAGGACAAAAGAAAAATATTCCTGAATAAAAAATTCTGTTTAGTATTTACCTGTACAGCATCCTCTCCTGTCGGTCAGCTTCTCTATAGATCTTGTAATACATTGCAATCATGATCATGCCAGGCACCCAGAAACTGACACTCGAACTTATCACTGCATACACCTTATTAACTCTAAAACTACACAAATTAGGGTTCGATTTCCTCCAATTCAAATGTGAGTCCGTAGTGTACCAACCCGCAAAAATCGGCAGGAAGCTCATCACAGTTGGTGAGCACCAAACAACACTTAACATAGTTCCCAGCCTCATATTTGTCATGATTAGTGGATAATCCAGAGGTTGAACAATTGCATAGTATCTGTCAACACTGATGCAACACAGATGAAGAATCGACACTGTGCTAAAAAATACATCCAGAGAGTTCCAGACATCACACATGAAGTAGCCAAACAACCATCTTCCGGAAATTTCGACACTGGCGTTGAAAGTCATCGCAAAAATTGCTACCAACATGTCAGCCAATGCTAGAGAGACCACAAAGTAGTTGGTGATAACTCTCAATTTTCTGTGTCGCATCACTGAGACAATGACCAATAAATTTCCAAACAGAGCACACAAGACTATAAATCCCATCAGTGTTGCTTTGCTGATTAAGATCACAAGATCGAGATGGTTTTCCTGGGTTTTATCTTCACTTGGGTCTAGGCTGTATTTTGTGGTGGTCATTATAGTTTCGAAGGTGGGGTCGAAAATGGTATTGTTGACTTCCATTTTACCAGATTCATTTTCCTAGATACATTTTATCAGATCGCATTACCAGATACATTTCAGCCGATCACATTTTTGATGAATTCCATTTTTTTGCTGGAAGGATCGGATATTTGATTTTATCCTCTCAAGGATTTCGAGCTAAGTTTTTAAGTCGCATTCTTTTCTAAAATCTTGATGACCTAATGAGCTAGATTATCGAGGCCAGGTTGGCAGTTTATTTATTAATCTTATTGCAACTATTGAAGGTAATTAAGTTAGCTTTGGTGGAAGATAGGAGTCGAATATGATTTTCATTTGCATTATTATTTTCATTTTTATTTTTATTTTCATTTTCGTGTTCGTAGGGAAGTTTTCGAATCCATGTTAGGGTAGACCAATCAGTGCTTGAGTTTCTATAGGTTTTAGGCTTCATGCTCGAATTAGTTCCAAGCCAATATTTGTTATTGCAGGTACGAGAAGTAGAGTTGGGTCGAACTTGAGAGTTCTTTGAAAACTTTTTGGAGAGAGATGCACTTTGGCGAGATGTTGCGTCGAGATTCTTCTTTGCTCACGGATTGAGGTTTACTTTGCTGGGGGATGAGGTTGGATTTTACGGGGTCGGGCTGGAGTTGCTGATCCAAGGGTCTGAAAATGAGATATCAGCCTGAATTAGAGATAGCTATTAAAACCTAGATACTTTATTTTTTATTTTTCTGGGCTAATCTTATTTGAATATTTTACTTTAAATTATGTGTAGAAGTGGAATTTCAAGGATTTCATCAAATCCCCACATTTTCAGACTCACTGATTAAAAAAATTGGATTTAATTTGTCACTTTTATTTACTAATTTAACTTTTTCTATAGAAAATAAAAATCTTTTTGGGTTGAACCATCGTCCATTACAATGTATTACTAATTGGTAGCAATTTGAATCCGCTTGTTGAATATTAATTTTTTCAATTGGAAATTGAATGCGAATTTAACTATTCTATTCTTGGTTGAAAATTGATATTTTTAACTTGAAATTGATTCTGTCTAGTTGAAATTAAATTTCTTGGCTACAAATTAATGTTTTAGTTGAGAATTTAACTGTTCCTTTTATCACTGAAAAATGATCTTTTTTAGTAGAAAATTCGTCTGTTTGTCTTGAAAATTCAACAATTGGGTTGAAAATTAATTTTTTCTTTAAAATTCACATTTTTTAGTGGAAAATTCATCTTTTCGTTATTTTAAGTTAAAAAATTATACAATATTGTTGAAATTTATTTCTTTTCTCGACCGATAAATCTTTTCGGAATATTTTACTTTAAATTAAATGTGCAAGTGTAATTTCAAGCATTTCATCAAATCTCCACATTTTCGGAATGATTGATTCAGAAAAATTGATTTTACTTTAGCACTTCAATTTATTTTTTATTTTATTTATGAAGAATCAAAAATTTTATTTTCCTGTTAAACTATGCAAGATGCGATAAAATGTTAATTTAACTGTTTTGATTTAAGATTAAAATCTTTTTGGGTTGCACCGTCATCTATTACAATTTATCAATAATTAGTTGCAAGTTGAACCGCTTTGTTGAATACTATTTTTTTTTATTTGGAATTAATTTTTCTCAATGCGAATTTAACTTTTCTATTCTTGATTCAAAGTTGATATTTCTAACTTAAAATTGATTCTTTCTCGTTGAAAATTGATCAATTGGGTTTTTAATTGAAAATTAAAATATATTTTGGTTAAAATATCTTGAAATTTGTATTTTCGTAGAAAATTAATTTTCTCGATTGAAAATTCATTTTCTTAGCATGAAGTTACATCATTATAGTTAAAAATTATTTTTTACTTGAGAATTTAACTGTTCCTTTCATGATTGAAAAATTATATTTTTTAGTAGAAAATTCATCTTTTTGTCTTGAAAATTGAACAATTTTGTTAGAAATAAGCTTTTTTTAATTCAGATTTCTGGGTGTAAAATTCAATTTGTTTGTAGAAACTTCGTCTTTTCGTTTTTTAAGCTAAAAAATTATACGTTTTTATTTGAGAATTCGTATTTTTTAATTTCTTTGTTGAAAATTGATCTTTTCAATAGAAAATTCGTCTTTTGGTAGAAACGTTATTTGTTTAACTGGAAATTAAACTATTCTCTTTTTGTTTTAAAACTTATATTTTTTTAGTTTGAAATTCATTTCCATCTTTTTAGATAAATTTAGAAGTTTTTCATTGTAATCTAGAATCGATTTTGAAAAATCAAATAAGAAATTTTGCTTTGAAAATATCCTTTCAAAATATATTTGAATTGTTATTATTTTTCTAGTAGAAAATTTATTTTTTCTTGGATGAAGATTTATATTTTAGTTTTAATTATTGATCTAGGATTGTTGACCAGCGAAATAAATTATTAATATTGATTTGGACCAGTAGAATTTTTTTTGGTTTTAAATTAATTTTTTAGCTAAAAATCGAAATTTTCTTTCCTTTTGAAAATGTATCTTCTTGAGTTGAACAGTCTTTTTTTTGGAAAATTAAATAGTTTAGTTGAAATCTAACTTGCCTTTGGAAAATTTAAATATTTTGTTAAAAATCCCTTTTTATTGGATAACTTTAACAAATTTTTTATTTAAAATTTGAATTGATTTGCTTAAAATATAAAATATTATATATTTTCCTTTAAAAATTCATCTTTTTGGGTTTCTTTTTGTTAAAAATGAATAATTCAAAATAAATATTTAACAGTTCCTCTTTTTTCAAGCTTGATCTTTCTAGTTAAAAATTGCTCTTATTTTCTTGAAAATTCAACTGTTTGGTGAAAAAATTCATCTCTGTTGGTCAAAATATAAACTATAACATTTTTATTTGACAATTATACTTTTTGTTTTTTTTTTGTTTTTTTTTGGTTTAAAATGAAAATTTTACCAAAAATTAAAATCTGTCCTGGTTGAAATGTCACTTATTACATTTTTCTTCGAGAATTTATATTTTTTATTTATTTTTTTTTGTTAAAAAGTGATTTTTTTCAATGAAAAATAAACTATTCCTCTTTTGTTTGATCATTCATCTTGACGGATTTTTTATAGTTGAAAATGAAAATTATAATCTGTTTTGGTTGAAATGTTTACTATTAAATTTTTCTTTAAAATTTCATCTTTTTTCTTTGGTTAAAGAATAATTGTTTAATTTGAATATTCAAATATTCAATTTTTTAAAATTTGTCCTTTTAGACGAAAATTAATCTTTTTCGTTAGAAATTCAACAAATTGCTTAAAAAATCATCTGTTTTGGCAGAAATAACAAATAAAACTTTTTAATTTCATAATTCATTTTCTTGGTTATTTTGTGGCTGAAAATAAAAATTTAACTAAAAATAAATATCTGTTTTCGCCGGAATGTCAACTATTCCATTTTTGCTTAAAAATTGATCTTTTTGATTGTTTTTTGTTCTTCGTTAAGAATTCATCTTTTTGCTTTATTTTAGTTTAAACAGGTTTAATGAAAATTAAATTTATATTTGTTTGACATATCAGTGAATACACTTTTCTTAAAAAAATTTTATTTTTGGTAAAAAACAATTTTCTTTTTTTAGTTGCAAACTAAAGTTTTTTAGTTATAATTGAAGGATTCTTGATAATTGATATCAATTATTAAATTATTATTATTTTTTTTAATTAAAGAAAACAAAATTTAAATCTATTAAAAAGTGGATCATATAGAAAAAATATATATCCAAAGCAATAACATCTTTATTTATTTATAAAATATTCCACAACCTCAACTGGCTACAAATTTAATTTTTTGTTGTTGCTAGCTATTTTTTTTAGTTATAATAGCAAGACACTTAATAATTGACAACAATTATTACATTTAGTAAACTTTGTCAATTACATAAATCAAAATTGAAATCTATTCAAAAATCGAACATAAAGAAAAAATATATATCCAGAAAAATAAGATCTTTATTTATTTATAAAATATTCCACAACTTCAACTGGTTAAAATGTAGTTATTTCTTTTTTTGATTGCAAACTAAATTTTTTTTAGTTATAATTGAACGGCACTTTTGATAATTGATAACAAATATTACATTTTTTTAAATTACTAAAAACAAAATTTAAATCTATTCAAAAATTGAATATACAGAAAAAAATTATACAAAGCAATAAGACCTTTATTTATTTATAAAATATTCCACAGCCTCTGCTGATTAAAATTTTAGTTATTTCTTTTCTTGGTTACAAACTAAATTTTTTAGATATAAAAGCACGACACTTCATAATTGATATCAATTATTAAATTTTTGTAATTTTTTGTTTAATCACCGAAAACAAAATTGAAATCTGTTCAAAAATCGACCATACAGAAAAAATATATATCCAAAAAAATAAGATCTTTATTTATTTATAAAATATTCCACAACTTCAACTGGTTAAAATGTAGTTATTTCTTTTTTTGATTGCAAACTAAATTTTTTTTAGTTATAATTGAACGACACTTTTGATAATTGATAAAAAATATTATATTTTTTTAAATTACTAAAAACAAAATTTAAATCTATTCAAAAATTGAATATACAGAAAAAAATTATACAAAGCAATCAGATATTTATTTATTTATAAAATATTCCATAATTCTCTACTAGCTCAAAAATTTAGTTATTACTTTTTTTGCAAACTAAATTTTTTTAGTTATAATAGAATGACACTCAATAATTGATAACAATTATTAAATTTTTGTAATTTTTTTTTAATTACCGAAAAAAATTGAAATCTATTCGAAAATCGACCATAAAGAAAAAAATATATATCCAAAGCAATAAGACCTTTATTTATTTATAAAATATTCCATAATCCTCCACTGGCTAAAAATGGAGTTATTACTTTTTTTTGCAAACTAAATTTTTTTGGTTATAATAAAACGAAACTTAATAATTAATAACAATTATTAAATTTTGGTAATTTCTTTTTATAAATACAAAAAAAATTAAAATCTATTAAAAAATCGACAATACAGAAAAAAATCCAAAGCAATAAGACATTTATTTATTTATAAAATATTCCACAACCTCACTGGTTTGAAATTTAATTTTTGTATGCAAACTGAAATTTTTTAGTTATAATAGAACGACATTGAATGATTAAAAACAATTATTAAATTTTGGTAATTTCTTTATATAAATACAAAAAAAAATAAAATCTATTCAAAAATCGACAATACAGAAAAAAAATACAAAGCAATAAGACATTTATTTATTTATAAAATATTCCACAACGTCACTGGTTTAAAATTTAATTTTTTTATGCAAACTGAAATTTTTTAGTTACAATAGAACGACACTTGATAATTGATAATAATTATTAAATTTTGTTAATTTTTTTACAGAAATAAAAATTGAAATCTTCAAAAATCGACTATACAGAAAAAAATATATATAGCCATGCAATAAGATCTTTATTTATTTATTTTAAAATGAAGAAGTTTTGTGGTTCGATTCCCAATGGAGCGAAGAAGGCGTAGAATCTTTTTTTCAAGAAATAATTTTAATTTCAATTTATTTATAAAATATTCCACAACTTCAACTGGTTAAAAATGTAGTTATTTCTTGTTTTGATTGCAGGCTAAAGTTTTTTAGGTATAATTAAACGACACTTTTGATAATTGAGAACATTTATTACTTTTTTTCAATTACAAAAATCAAAATTGTAATTTATTCAAAAATCGAAAATACAGAAAAAAATTATCCAAAGCAATAAAACCTTTATTTATTTATTAAATATTCCATAATCCTCAACTGAATTAAAAATTTAGTTATTACTTTTTTTTGCAAACTAAATCTTTTTAGTTATAATAGAACGACACTTAATAATTGATAACAACTATTTAATTAATTTTTTTTTTTTAATTACAAAGACCAGAATTAAAATCTATTCAAAAATCGACAATACAGAAAAAAATATATCCAAAACAATAAGGCCTTTATTTATTTATAAAATATTCCATAATCCTCAACTGAATTAAAAATTTAGTTATTACTTTTTTTTGCAAACTTAATCTTTTTAGTTATAATAGAACGACACTTAATAATTGATAACAACTATTTAATTACATTTTTTTTTTAATTACAAAGACCAGAATTGAAATCTATTCAAAAATCGACAATACAGAAAAAAATATATCCAAAACAATAAGGCCTTTATTTATTTATAAAATATTCCATAATCCTCAACTGAATTAAAAAT
>NC_046662.1:2818578-2833509 GCF_010883055.1 Belonocnema kinseyi | reverse complement strand
TTTAAATTACAAAGACCAGAATTGAAATCTATTCAAAAATCGACAATACAGAAAAAATATATCCAAAACAATAAGGCCTTTATTTATTTATAAAATATTCCATAATCCTCAACTGAATTAAAAATTTAGTTATTACTTTTTTTTGAAAACTAAATCTTTTTAGTTATAATAGAACGACACTTAATAATTGATAACAACTATTTAATTAAATTTTTTTTTAAATTACAAAGACCAGAATTGAAATCTATTCAAAAATCGACAATACAGAAAAAATATATCCAAAACAATAAGGCCTTTATTTATTTATAAAATATTCCACAGCATCAACTAAAATATCTTGATTTATTTTATCTGTCCGAGCATCGTGAAATATGAGCTTTATGAAAATGAAGCATCAATTGTTTATTACTGTCATTACTCGCTCACTTTGGATTTATACAGCATAATAATGAAAATCGAAGTGTTTTTGGTGAAATTTGTAATTTTGAATAAAACACAGAAATTCTAATGTTATCATTGAAAATGCGACATTTTCGTGTCCCTGAATTAAAAAAGTTTCTCTCTATAAAAAACTAATTCGGTATAAATGGGTCCCAGCTCAAACGATTCTTGGTTGAGGGATCGTAAATTCGATTGAGAAACACATATTACTAAATAACAATAATTTAGAGAACGAATAAAGTCTACGTAACCCTGAATTTAAGTCAGTCCATTTTTCGTCCATTGGTCCCTGACATAGTTTAAAAAAAGAAGAGATCTGATCATTCTTAGCCACGATGACAAAATTATTTCACTTTTTTTCTAACTGAAATAGCGAAGGCTGAAGGGATTAAGTGCTCAATTTTAATGAAGAAATGTATGTATATAGAAAAGGAAGGTTTTTGTTTTTGACGATTCGGGGCCGTCCATAAAATAGGTTAGCAGTTTACAAAAACAAAAATTCAATTTTCAAACAAATACTTGCAAAAAAGAAGAATTTTCAACCAAATAAATAAATTTTTCAACAAAGAAGATTATTTTATACCGAGGAAGACACATTTTAAACCAAGTTGTTGAATTTTTACTTAAAAAGATGAATTTTTAACTAAATAGTTGCACTTTTAATTAAAATAATTTAAAAAATATATTATCATATATACTATAATTTAAATTTTTTTTTAAATAAAACAATTTTCAATAAGGCAATTAAAATTTCTACTAATTTCTCGACTTCTGACACCAGAAGATTAATTTTAAACAATATAGTTAGATTTTGTATATGAAAATAAGATCTTTCTACAAAAAAGTCAACTTTAAACCAAATAGTTGTATTTTCGAACCAGAAATATAATTTTTTCACAAAATTTTGTTTTCTATCTAGTATTAAATTTCTAATAAAATAGTTTAATTTTTAATTTATTATTTGAATTTTTTATCAAATATATGATTATTTAATTAATAAATAATTCAATAAGAAATTGAATTAATTTGACAATAAACGAATTTTCAATCATTTTCGCCCCAGGAGATTAATATTTAAACAAATGGTTGAATTTTCAACTAAGAATATGAATTTTCAACAACAAAGTTTATTTTTAACTAAATAATTTAATTTTCTAATAAATAGTTAAATTTCAATCAAATAGTTGATTTTTTTGAACACATTGTTAAACTTTTAACACAAAAATAAGATTTTTAACAAAAGAATTAATTTCCTACTAAAGTTAAATTTTCTATCAAACAGATAAATTTTAACTAAAATAGTTTAATTTTTAATCAAATAGTTCAATTTTTGACCCGAATATATAATTTTTCATAACAATTTAATTTTCTAACAAACAGTAAAATTTTAAACCAAATAGTTTAACTTTTAACTAAACAGTCGAATTTTCAATGAAAAAAGGTATTTTTTTAAACAAAAAATAAAATCGTCATATTTTCAGTTTGAAAAACCAAATTTATTACGGTAATTTTTTTACAAAAAATATGAAGTTTTAACAAAAAATACCATCTTTGTCTAAATATTCACATTTTGAGGAAATTAGTTTAATTTTTAACCAAATAGTAGAATTTTTAACTTAATGGTTGCATTTTTAGTAAACAAATTTAAGCTTCGAATTTTTAGTTTATACAATTAATTCAAAAGAAATTTTTTTTTAGTAATTCATTCAATCTTTTGACCAGTCAGTTGACTTTTTGCTCAAAAAGTTTAATTTTTAACAAAATAGCACTGATTGGTCAAAAGATTGATTGAATTATTAAAATTTCTTTTGTATTAAATTAAAATTTCAACTTCCTACCCCAAAAGATTAATTTTAAACATAATAGTTAAATTTTCTGCACAAAAATAAGATTTTTTTTCAAAAAAGTTCATTTTCTTTCAAAACGTTCAATTCTCGATTAAAAAGTTAAATTTTATTTTAAATAGTTTGATTTTAAACCAAATAGTTGAATTTTCGACTCAAAAATATAATTTTTCAACCAAATTTTATTTTCCATCAAGTATTGAATTCCGTACTAAACAATTTAATTTTTAACTATATATTTAAATTTTCAATAAAAAATATGATTATTTAATTAATTCATAATTTAAAAAAACATTTAATCGATTTCATAAGAAACGAATTTTTAATAAAGTAATTAATCCTTCAACTAATAGTTCACTTTTAGACCCAGAAAATTGATTTTTAACCAAATAGGTGAATTTTCGATCATTTTTAAACATCTGAATTTTCTATGAAAAAGGTATATTTTTAATAAAAAATGGAATCGTAAATTCTTATTTTATAAAATTAATTTTTAAAAATCCAAATTTTCAATAAGGTAATTAAAATTTCAACCAAGTAGTCGACTGCTCACCCCAAAACATTAAGTTTAAACAAAATAGTTAAACTTTCTACGCTAAAATAAGTATAATTTTTCAACAAAAATTTATTTTCTATCATGCACAAAGATTTCGAATAAAATAGTTTAATTTTTAACTAAATATTTCGATTTTTAATTAAACACATAATTATTTCAATAATCAATAATTTAATAAAACATTTAATTGATTTGATAAGCAACAAATTTTCAATAAGGTTTAATCCTTCAATTAGTAGTTGTCTTTTCGCCCCAGAAGATCAATTTTCAACCAAATTGTTGAATTTTTAACTAGAAATATGAATTTACAACAAAAAAGATTATTTTCAACCAATTTCTTTAATTTCCTAATGAATATCTAAATTTCTAATAAAAAATTGATTTTTTGAAAATAAAATAGTTTAATTTTCAACAGAAGAAATTAGACTTTTCCACCAAAAAGTTAAGTACCTACTAGAGATTTAAATTTTCAACCAAACAGTTACTTTTTATTGAAAATAGTTGAATTTTTAAACAAATAGTTGAATTTCTGACCAGAAAATATAATTTGTCTAAATAAACTCATTTTCTTCGAAAGAGTAAAATTTCGAACCAAGTATTTTCATTTTTAACTAAAGAGTGGAATTTTCAAAGAAAAATATGAATTTTTAACAAAACAGCTGAATTTTCGATGAAAAAAGATATTTTTTGAAACAAAAAATGAAATAGTCAAATTTTTAGTTTATAAAATTGATTTTAAAAAACGGAGTTTTATTTCTAACCAAACAATAGTATTTTTAACTAAATAGTTGAATTTTCAATAAAAAATGTGAACGTCAAATTTAAAGCTTATAAAATGGATTTAAAAGAAAAGAATTTTTTATAATTTATTAAATCTTTTAACCATTCAGTTGATTCTTTGCCTTAAGAAATGAATGTTGAACAAAATAGATGCACTTACAATAAAGTTATTTTTTTCAAAAACGTTTAATTCTCCATCAAAAAGTTAAATTTTAATTTAAATAGTTTAATTTTAAACCAAATAGTTGAGTTTTGGATCTAAAAATTAATTAATTTTACAATTAAGTAACTAAACTGTATATTTAAATTTTCTGATGAAAAAAAAGATTTTGGAAACATAAAAGTTAATTTCCTTCTAAAGCGTTAATTTTTTTAGAGAAAATTGAAGGCTTTAGTAGGAAATTAACATTTTTTTAAAGATTTTACTTTAAAAAGTTGAATTTCCGAACCTTTAATATAATTTTGTAACCAAATTTAATTTTTAACAATTTCTACAATTTCTTAATTTGCGACTAAAAAATATATTTTTTATTAAAAAATGGAATCGTCAATTTTTCAGTTTATAAACTGAACTAAAAAATAAAACGATTTTTTAATAAGATAATCAAACTTTCAATCAAGTATAGTTAACATTTCATCAGAAAATATTACGTTTAAACAAAATAGTTGCATTTTAACCAAATAATCGAATTTTTGATTTGAAAATATAATTTTGAAATAAAATTTAATTTTCTAACAAATAGTGGTGTTCAGTTTATAAAATTAATTTGAAAAAAGACACGTTTAAACATTCAATTAAACTTTTATCCAATTAGTTGACTTTTCATCCCAAAAAATTAATTTTGAACTAAATAATTCAATTTTCAGTCAAAAGTATACATTTTCAACAAAAAAGTTGTATTTTTTACTAAAAAAATATGTTTTGAAAGAAAAATTAAATTGTCAGATTTTCAGTTTAAAAAATTAATTTTCTAAACGAATATTTAATAAGGTAATTAAAATTTCAAACGAAATCAGGTAAATTTATACTCCAAAAGAATTATTTTTAACAAAACAAAGGATATGAGTTTTTAAGCAAAAAGTTAATTTTATAACACATAGTTTATAAAAATAGTTTAATTTTTAATCAAATAGTTGAATTTTTGACCAGAATTTAATTTTTTTACAAAAAAGTTAATTTTTTACCAATTAGTTTAAATTTATAAAACTAGTTTAATTTTGAACTAAAAGTTTTAATTTTCAACCAAAAATATGAATTTGCAATAGCAAAAATTAATTTTCAATCAAATAGTTGAATTTTTATAAAATAGTTTAATTTTTAATCAAATGGTTGTATTTTCGAACACAGGATGTCATTTCCCTGAAAAAAGTTACTTTTCTACTTACTAGTTAAATTTTCATAACACTTTTTTAATTTTCAACCAACTGGTACATTTTTAACAAAAATACGAATTTTTAACAAAAAGTTCATTTTCAGCCAAATCGTTCAATTTTCGACCAAAAATTATGAATTTTGTAGCGAAAGAAATGAATTTTCTATAAAACACAAGAGATTTCGATTCAAAAAATATAATTTTTCTATAAAATAGTTAAATTTTTAACCGAAAAGATCATTTTAAAGCAAATAATTTAATCTTCAACTAATCAGTTAAATTTATAATCAAAGAGTTTAATTTTAAATAAAACAGTTAAATTTTCAGTTGATAAAACTGAATAAAAAAGAGTATAAAATTAAAGGAATATTTTCAACAAAATATAGTGCAATTTTTAACGGAAATAATAATAATAATAATAGATCTTTAATTGAAAATAAAAAAGTTTCATAAAATTTTTCTTTTTGATCTGAACTATTTGAAATTTTCATACATCTTTTTGTATTTTCTCAAGAACGTCAGAAAAATAATATTTTATGACCTCAGAATAAATAAATAAACAAATGAATCTAAAAATAAAAAGTTACTCAAAACTTTCATTTTGAATAAAAAATTATGCTTCCCCTCAAATCGAAAAACTACAGACGCGACTAGCGCGCGATTGATGACGCTAATTAAAATAAAATATAGCTTTTTTTTATGGGCGACAAATTTATTTTTCAATCGCTCTCCGAGTTTTATTGATAACTTGACGGAAGAAATCTATAAGAAATAAGAACGGATTTTAAGTTCCAGCTTCGATTTAAAATAAAGCGCGTTTCTATTCTATTTTTACGACTGGGGACACCTGCTTGATAAATCTCGCGTATTACGCTTTCTATTTTTCCAGTTTTTTCCCACTTTTATTTTCCACCCACCCCTTTTTAGCTGATGATTCAGATGATTTGTTGCTAACATTATTTTTTAATAATATTGATCCACTAATAGAAGTTCACGAATCATCTATGAAAAATTATAAATATCTGGTAGTTTTCTCAAGTTTATATATATAATTTTTTCGTATTTTAGACAATTATTTTTTTCAAATTTAAAGGTTTACCCTGATAATTTAAAAAATTTACAGTTTAAAGAAAATAATTTCAGATGTCACAAAATTTAATTTTTTTAAATTTGAGGTATCTGGTATAAAATTAACATTTCTTAATAAATAATATTCTCAGACCAAAACTTCAACTGTTTTTCAGAAATTTTTACTTTTTGGATCGAAAATTCATTTATTTGGCTAAAAATTAACTTTTTAGATGAAATTTCTTATTCTTTGGTCAATCTAAATTTTCATTTACAAAAATAAACTTTTGATAAACAAAAAAGAAAAAAAATCAATCAAAGATGTGAATTTGCGACCAAAAATAGAATAAGCGATTTTGAAGTAAAAAAATTAATTTTCATAAAAAAAGACAAAATTAATTTTTAATAAAATAATTGTATTTACAAATAAGTAGATGTATTTTCAACCAACAAGAATTGACTTCTATAATTAATATCGATTTTTGTTAAAAATGGTATACATATATATATATTTCAGTTAAAAAATTAATTTTTAAAGTAGAAAACTAATCTTCTATAAATGAAAAGAATTCGAATTATAAAAAGATTAATTTTTACAAAATTACACAAGTTTCAAACAAATATTTAAACTTTGAAAGACATTTTTAAACTAATAATTAAATTTTCAATAAAAAATAGATTAGTCAAATTCTCAGTTAGAAAAAAAATATCAACAACAAAAAAGAAGAATTTTCTACCAAAGAAATGAATTCGTAACTAAAAATAGAGTAGTGAGATTTTCAGTAAAAAATTACTTTTTATTGAAAAGAAATTAATGATCAACGTAACAGTTATATTCACAACCAAAATTTTAATAATTAATTTTTTTGTTCAAATTAATATCCTTCGTTGAAAATTCAATTATTTTGTTTAAACTAATTCTTGTAGGGTGAAAAGTCAACTAATTTAAGTTAAAATTATAATTACTTTTTTATAAATTCTTTTTTTGTTTAATTCAATTTATAAATTGAACTTAAAAATAAATTTACTTCAAAATTCAACTATTTGGTTAGAATTTTCACTATTTCGTAGAAAATTTAATTTTGATAAAAAACTACATTTTCGATTCAAAAATTAATCAATCTGGTTCAAAATTAAACTGTTTTAATCAAAATTTATCTATTTTGTATAAGATATAACGTTTTGCAGAAAGCAAAATGTTTTGTAGAAAAGTGATGTTTTTTTGGTCGAAAATTAAATTCAATTAAAGAATTGAATTTGTGACTAAAAATAGAATAGGTAATTTTTCAGAAAAAAAATTTATTTTCATAGAAAAAATTATTTTTCAACAAAATAGTTATATTTGCAATTAAATAGTCAAAAATGGTTGAGATATATTTTCAGTTGAAAACTAATTTTTAAAGGAGAAACCTAATATTCTACCAAAGAACAGAACTCGAATCAAAAAAAGTTTAATTTTGATAAAATTACAAGAATTTTCAATCAAATATTTAAACTTTTAAAGAAATTTTCAAAATCATAATTGAATTTTCAATCAAAAATATAATAGTTAAATTGTCAGTTAGAAAAACATTTAAAAAATAAAAGAATTTTCAACCAAAAAAATTAATTTGTAAAAAAATGTTGTAGTCAAATTCTTAGCAAAAAAATTAATTTTTATCGAATAAAATTAATTATCAAGGCAATAGTTATATTCACAACCAATCAGATGAGTTTTCTACCAAGAAGATTAAATCTCCATAAAAAATATCAAAATTCTTCGGAAAATAGTAGATGTATTTTAAGTTAAAACAAATTAATTTTCGAACGAGAAAACTAATTTTCGACCAAGGAAATTAAAAAAAAATTTTAATTCTCAAATGACGTGAATTTTGAACCAAATATTTGAATTTTGAAAGGAATTTTCAACCGAAGAAATCAATTGTAAAAAAAAAATTTCTACTGATGAGATTACTTTTTAGATATTCATTTTGATCTGAAATTAATTTAATTTTCAACTTAAAATAAAATAATTAAATATTTTCTATAAATGCACATTTTTAAACTAAAAAAGTTAATGTTCAAAGAAATAGTTAAATTTTTAACTGAACATTTAATTTCTATCATAAAATATAAACTTTTGGCAACAAAAAATAAATAAATTTTTAATAAAATGAAACTAATTTTAAACCAAAAAACGAATATTTGAGTAAGTAACTAAATTTTTTAGCAACAAAATAAATTAATCTTATAAAAAGACCTATTTTTAATAAAATTCATGACTTTGAAACTAGAAAAGATCAATTTAAAATAAAATGTTAACTGAAATTATGAATATTCAAACCAAAAAAAATTTAAGCTCAATAGATAAAACAATTTTTAACCAAAAATAGAATAGCTTAATTTTTAGTAAAAAAATTATTATCAACAAAAAATAAAGTTTTTAAAGAAATAGTATAACTTTCAGCCAAACAGATGAATGTTGATCAAAGAAAAGTAAAAAAAGATTTAAAAAAAAATGTACACAGAAATGATACATATAAGTTTTTAGTTGATAAAATTAATTTTTAATATAAACACGAACTAATTTTGGACCAATAGAGTTAATTTAAATCCACAAAGGAATGATTTTTGACTTATTACATAAGCTTTGAACCAAATTTTTGAATTTTGAGAGGAAATTTCAACCAAATAATTAAATTTTCAACCAAACAAATTCATTTTTAATTAAAAAGATAAAGTTTTAACTAATAAGATTACTTGGAGTTATCATTTTTTAAATAATAATAAAATTCTAAAGCCGTCTTTTTAAACAACATTTTATTGATTGCGTTATTGGGAGATATTACTATTATTTATTATTTCTATTGATTTTATTAATTATTTCTATTATAGTTAATTTCTTATTTAGTGAGCTCAATCAAAAAAAAAAATTTTCTCTAATACAGATTAATTTTCATAAAATATTTCTATTTTTAACCAAAAAGCATTAAAATATCGAAAGGGTTCAATTTAAAAAAACTGGAAAACACAACTTTTAAGTTAAAGAGCTGAATTTCGAATGAAGAAATATTTTTTAGTTTAAGAAGAAAAAATAATAATGCAATTAAATTTTCATGCTGAAATACAGATTTTCAATTGAATGTTTGAATTTTCAATCAGAAAATATGATTTTCTAACAAAACGTAAAAGATACATTTTTAACCATAAAATATGAATTTTCAATTAAAAAGTTCATTTTCCGCCAAATAGTTAAATACTTAATCAAAATAGAATCTTCTCAACGAAACAAACGATAAATTCAAACGATACATTTTCTACAAAACAGTTCAATTTTTGATAAAAAAATAATATTCTTGAACAAAACAGTTACTTTCATGCCAAATAGATGGATTTCATTTTAAAATATAATAATTAAATGTTTATCCATAGAAGAGGAATTTTTAACTGAAGATTTTAATTTTCAAACAAATAAAATGTTTGATAAAATATAGAAGCAAAATTAAGTAAATTTTAGCGAAAAACCGAATTTTGCACTGAAAATGTGATTTTTCAAAGCAATCATAAAGGTTTTAACCAAAAATATGGATTCTCAACCAAAAATATAATATAAATTAATTTTTAAATAAGCGGTTGTATTTTTATCTAAAAAAGAGGAAATTTGCATCATAAACACGACTTTTAAACAAGAGTTGAGTTTCCAACAAGGGAAGTTTTTTCTAGCAAAAAAAGAAAAAAAATAGAATGAAATTTCCAAGCCAAAAGATAAACTTTCCTCTGAAGAGTTGAATTTTCAGTCCGAATATATCAAGTTTCAACAGAATAGTTCAATTTTCAAAGAGAAAAGCTCGCTCTTGAACAAAATTGTTGAATTTTCGACGTTAAAGATAAATTTTAAAAAATATTAAATTTATACCAACAATGATGAATTTTTAAACCAAAAAGACAATTTTTCATAAAAATAGTTCATTTTTAACCAAATGATTGAATGTTCTACAAAAACATTTGATTTTCAATCAGTAGACTTTTCAACCAGAAAATTTTAATTTTCAACTAAATTATTGAATTTTCATCTCTAAAAATAAATGTTTGTATAAAGAATTGAATTTCCAAACCAAAAACAAAAAATTTCAATTAATAAGCGTTTTTTGTTATGACAGAGAAAAAGATTTAACAAAATTTTAAAGCTAAAAAAGGAATTATTTATAACAATTTTAATTTTAAATCTAATATTTAAACTTTCTTATAAAATATTTGAATTTTCAACCCGAAAAATACAAATTTTCAACCAAAAAAGACGAATTAAAAAAAATACAGTTAAGCTTTCAACGAAAAAAGTGACTCTTCAAAAATAATGATGAATATTTAAAAAGTTTCGAGCCATATAATAAAATTTTTAACCGAAAAGATTTATTCTTAAAAAAAATACATTAATAGACATTTCAACCAAAAGAAAATAATTTTTATCAAAACAGTTGCATTTTTAACGAAAAGAAAAACACTGTATAATATTCATAAATATTATGCATATTCAAAAAATATTTAAACTTTTAACAACAGTCTTAAGCAAAGGGAGAATTTTTTTCAGAAAGTTGAATTCTTAACCAGCAAATATTTTAAACCAAGAAAGATTTTTGAGTAAGGAAATAAAAAAAATTTCAACCAAAATTTTGAATTTTTAAGTTCGAATATAGAATTTTTTACAAAACAGTTAAGTTTTCAAAAAAAGTATTAAATTTTCAACCGAATAATAAAATATTTGACCAAAAAAGATCAATTTTAAACCAAAAATATAAGAGTAGGCTTTTCACCAGAAATAGTTAAATTTCACTATTTATTCAAATAAGCATCGAAATTTATTTTTAATATTTAAAAAATATTTGGATAGAAAACTGAAAGTTTTTCTTGGAAATCATAAAAATTGTAATTCTAATATTATCTAAATTTATATTTTAATTAATTATACATAAATTTAAATAAAATATTAAAAATTAAAAATTATTATTAAATTATTGTTCAATAACATTATAAATAATGACATTAACAATTCTATTATTTAAATTAATTTAAAAGAATTTGTTTATGTTTACGTTAGAAAGGAGTAAAGCGAATATCGAGAAAAATACGCACACGAATTTAAAATGAGGTGAAAAGTCTGTTCAGAAACTTGGTGCATTACAGCTGGTCATAATATTCCTTTGGAAACTGGTCCATGTTCGTAACCAAGCAACCTCTCTCGTTCCACTTTACGATCTTCCTCACTTATTTGGCACTATTTCAGAATTGACTTTTAAGGAAGAAAAAGTCTTGTTTTATAAACTATCCAAATTTTCATTTAGTCTTTCATCACACACTTGGAAAATTTCACCCTTGTTCAAAACATTAGTTTTTTTTAAAGCCGGTTTCCAGTTTAAACTCAAAATTTAAAAAACACTCTGTTTTCTTTGATTATTAAATTATGTATCAGATTTTTATCTTCATGAGATATTTCGATTACTTCTCAAGTGTCCGCAAATTTTGTCTTATTCCTTTAGTTTTTTAGTCTTTTAATAACCTGTTGCCACTTGTATCAGCAGCAATAATAAAAAAAAAGTCTGTTGCACCACAAATATAATTTTTTTTCTCTCTTTTGTTTTTTTTGTCTCTTCAGTTGTTGTTTTTTTTGTGGTAGCACGAGCAGAAAAAAAATCAGAGTAGCGCACTTGGAATGAGAAAATAGAGCACGTTAATTGTAAGTGTCGGTGCTAAAAGCCCAAAAAACCGGACCGTGAGAATCGTGTTGTCTGATGGATACGCTGGCTGGCGAGACCGAAGTGAACTACTGAACTGCGGGTGGCCGTGGAACGAGCTTTCCCACTTTCCTGGTTTCCTTCGATACGGCCAACTCTCCCTCCAACTCCCAACTTCCAACCCCCAATACTCACCCCTACTCAGCCCATCAACTCCGACAGCAGCAGCTTTGCTTGCTTGCAACCGCAAAATAAGTACAACGGCCTCCCGCGACTTCCGACTCCCGACACTCGACTATTTTTGGTATTCCCACAGATCTATTATTGTTTAGGTATCTTTAAATTCCCTTTTCAGCCTATTAAGTACCTAATAAGATCTTTTAAATTTCCCCATTTCCCCCTCTCGGCAATTTTATCTGATCCGATCCAAACCGATCCGATCCAAACCGATCCGATCCAAACCGATCCGATCCTCAACAATCCTTAGCTATCCTATTCAATACGATCTGATCCTTATCAATCCGAAACTATACTTACCGATCCTCACTTATCCGATCCTCATCTATCTGATGCGATCCACATCGATCCAATCCTCAAAGATCCTAGCAGATCCTCACCGATGCTCACACATTCCCACTGATCCTCAATGATCCGAAGTGATCCTCATCTATCCAGTGCGATCCTCATATATCTGATGCGATTAACACTGATCCGATTCTTACCGATCTTCGACCTATATGATCTGATCCTCATGTATCCGATGTGATCAAAACTGATCAGATCCTCAGAAATCCTCACCGATTCGATCCGATTCGCTTCTATTCAATGCAACTCACATCGATCCGATTCTCACCTATTCGATCCTTTTTGATTCAGACCTATCCGTTTTTCACTGATCCTCAACTATATAATCCACTACGATCTGATCCTCATATAACCTCAAAACCCTCTCATAGATCCTTACCGATCGGATCCGGTTATCGACAGTCCACAACTATCTGATTGGATCCACACTGATACTACTGTCACATATCCTCACAAATCTTCACCTATCAGATCCTCACATATCCTTCAAACCCCCAAAGATCCTTTCCTTTGAGATTCGATCCTCATCGATACATAAGTATCCGATCCGACCCTCACCGATTCATATCGATGCTTACCCATCCATACAAATCCTCACCGAACCAATCCAATTTTCATCTATCCGATATCATTCACACTGATCCGATTCTCGTTGATCTCCACCAATACGTGCCAATCGTCACATATCCGATGTGATCCACGCTGATCAGATCCTCACAGTTCCTCACCGATCCAATCTGATTCGATCCGATTCTCCTCTATTCGATGCAACTTACACTAATCCAATAATCACCTATCCGATCCTTCTCGATCCAAACCTATCCAATTTTCATCGATACTAACGTTTCTGATCCACACCGATCCGATTCTTGCAAATCCTCAAAATCCTCGCATGGATCCTTATTGATCCGATCCGATGATCAACAATCCCCCCTAATCCACTAGATCCACACTGATCCGACTCTTAGGGGCCATTCACAAAATACGTGATACATTTTTCAGGAAATTCTGAGTACTCCCTCCCCCTGCGTGCTACTTTTTCTATTGGTCTTTACGTGGAGAATGATACTTCGATAGACCGCTTTCCCCCATAAAAAGTACCACGTATTTTGTGAAGGACCCTTTACATAACTTCACTTCTCGGATCCGACCCGATCCTCACATCGCATTAAAATCCCTACAGGTACTTACATTTGAGATTCGATTCTCACTGATACTTAACTATCCGATCCTACCTTGATCGACTCTCACTGATGCTCACCCATCCCTAGCGATCCTCACCGATCCTCACCGATCTTTATCTATCCGGCGCTATCCTTATCTATCCGATACATTTCACAGTGATCCGATTTTTACCGATCCGATCCTCATATATCAGATGTGATCCACATTGATCAGATCCTCAGAGAACCTCACCGATCCGATCCGATTCGATCAAATTCTCTTCTATTTGATGCAATCCATACTGATCTGATCCTTCTCGATCTACACATATAGGAGTTTTACCAATCCTTACCTATCTAATCCACACTTATCCGATCCGATCCTCACATATCCTCAAACTCCGCTCATAGATCTTTACCGATCTGATCCGACTTTCAACAATTCTCACCCATCCGATCCGATCCTAACAGATCTTTACGTATCCTCAGAATTCCCACAGATCCTTACCTATGACATTCGAATCTTACCGATACTTATCAATCAGATCCAACCCTCACCGATTTTCACCCATCCGATCCGATCTGATTCGATCCTCACCTATGCAATCCACACCTATCCGATCCGATCCACACATATTCTTAAAATTAGCTTATAGATCCTCACCGGTCAGATCCAATTTCTAACAATCCTCACTTATCCGATCCGATCCTCAAGTATTCTCAAAATCCTCTCATAGACACTTACCGATCATATCCGATTTTTAAAAATCCTCACCTATCCGATATAATCCTCACATATCTTAAAAATCCTCTTATAGATCCTTACCGATCCGATTTTTAACAATCCTCACCTATCCGATCCTCACAGATCATCACATATCCTATGAGATTCGATTCTTCCCGATACTTGACTATCCGATCCAACCCTCACCGATTTTCACCCATCCCATCCGATCTGATTCGATCCTCACCTATGCAATCCACACCTATCCGATCCGATCCACATATATTCTCAAAATCAGCTTATAGGTCCTTACCGATCTGATCCAATTTCTAACAATCCTCACTTATCCGATCCGATCCTCAAGTATCCTCAAAATCCTCTCATAGACACTTACCGATCGGATCCAATTTTTAAAAATCCTCACCTATCCGATATAATCCTCACATATCCTCAAAACCCTCTTATAGATTCTTACCGATCCGATTTTTAACAATCCTCACCTATCTGATCCTCACAGATCATCACATATCCTATGAGATTCGATTCTTACCGATACTTGACTATCCGATCCAACCGTCACCAATTTCCACCCATCCGATCCGATCTGATTCGATCCTCACCTATGCAATCCACACCTATCCGATCCGATCCACACATATTCTCAAAATCAGCTTATAGGTCCTTACCGA
>NC_046662.1:2813835-2818478 GCF_010883055.1 Belonocnema kinseyi | reverse complement strand
CCGATCCGATCCTCAAGTATCCTCAAAATCCTCTCATAGACACTTACCGATCATATCCGATTTTTAAAAATCCTCACCTATCCGATATAATCCTCACATATCCTCAAAATACACTTATAGATTCTTACCGATCCGATTTTTAACAATCCTCACCTATCCGATCCTCACAGATCATCACATATCCTATGAGATTCGATTCTTACCGATACTTGACTATCCGATCCAACCGTCACCAATTTCCACCCATCCGATTCGATCGGGTCCGGTCCTCACCTATCCGATTTTAAATTAAAATCCAACTTTGAGGTTGAAAATCGATCTTTTTTAGTTGAAAGTTCATTTCTTTATAGAAAATTTGTCTTTTTTTGGTGGAAAACTAATGTTATTCGTTAAAGAATCACGTTGTTGGTTAAAACATCAATTATTTGGGTAAATCTTAATCTAGTTTACTCGAAATTAGTGTTTTTTCGATGATTCATCATCTTAGGTGGCCATTCATTCTTCTTTTTGGTTGACAATTAATTTAAAAACTGGAAGAGTACCAATTCTATTTCTGGCGAAAAATTAATATTTAAATTTAATAATTGATATTTTCTAGTTGGAAATTCTATCATATGATTGAAAGCTAATATATTATATTGAAAATCGATTAAAATATCAATCTGGTTGAAACATTAATTAGCTTGTTGAAAATTAATTACTTTTTTTAAGATTCAGCATATTGGTTAAAAATTCATCTCTAGATTAAAATTTAATTATTGAAAAAATTTTTTTAGAATTAATTTTCTTAACGAAAAATGTAAAAATTCCATTTTTGGCTAAAAATAATATTTTAAATTAAAAATTAATATTTTCTGGTCGAGCATTGTACAATTGGGTTCAAAATTATTGTATTCTTTTGCATTTTTTTACCTTAATTTTTTTAATGGAAAATTTAACAATTAAATCTTTGCGTACAAATTATTATTTTAAAATAAAAATCGATATTTTAGTTGATCTTTTTCACTTAAAAATTCAACTACTTGCTCAAAAATTTATATTTTTCATTTGAAAATTCACGAAACTTATAAAAATTTGTCTTTTTTGTAGAAAATTAATTTTATTGTATAAAAAGTCATCTTTTTGGTTGCTTTTCTGAAAATTAGTTGTTTTTTTCAAGATTCAACAACATAGTGGAAAATTCATCTCTTTAGTATTAAATTTTAGTATTTTATTTAAATTATTTTTCTTATAACTAATTTTCGAACTAAAAATAAAGAATTCCACTTTTGGTAACAATTAATAGTACTTTAAATTAAAAATGTTAATTTTCTAGTAGGCATTCTAACATTGGATATAAAATTAATGTATTTTGTTGAAAGTTTTCCTTTTTCTGTTAAAAATTAAACTATTTATGGAAAGATTTATATTTTGAAAATAAAAATTCATAAATTTTAATGAAAATTTGTCTTATTAATAGAAAATAAATATTATTGAAAAAATAGTCTTTTTTCTTGAAGGGTTAACTGCTACATTGGATCTAGAAATTTTTACTAGAAAATTTGTTGTATTTTTCTGTTAAAAATTAATTTTTTTAACTAAAAATGTAACAATTCCATTTTCGGTTCAAAGTGAAGATGTGTCTCGTCATCCGGAAATCAGGTATGACTAGTTGTTGAAAATTCTACCGTCTAATTAAAAATTAAAATGTAAAAAGGTAACTATTTGGTTGTAAATTACATTTCTTGGTTAAATTTAATATTTTTTCAATTGAAAATTCTACTCATTTGTAGAAAATTCAAATATTTAAGTAAAAAAATAATCTATTTGGTTCTAAATTAGGCTATTTATTTGAAAATACAAATTTTCGGCAGAAAATTAACTTTTTTTAAAAAATCACATTTGTCTTTTTCGGTAGAATAATTATCTTCTTAGTAGAGTATTCATTTTTAGGCATAAAATTTAACTATTTGGTTAGAAACTCATCTTTTCTGATTAATAATAAAATTACTTGCTTGAAAGTTGAACTACTTTGTCAAAATTATTTGGTTGTGGATTCAGCCATTTTGATAAAATTCATTTTTTTGCTTCAGTCCATCTTGATAAACATTCGTTAATTTTTTTTAGCATTTTAATTTTTTCACCGAAAACTTGACGACGTTCTCTCATCGATTTTTGATAAACAGATTTTTTAAATTTGATTATTTTTCTCTGTTTACATTAAGCATACGATAACTCAGAACTACATTAGTTAAAAGATGATTTTTTTTACAAAAATGTTCATTTTCAAACAGAAAATATGATTTTTCAATAAAATAATAATATTTAACTAAATATTTAAATATAATTACAATTGCTTAAATTACTAAGCCGAAATGATGATATTTCTAGGAAGCTATTGAATTTTTATCCGCTAAATAAGAATTTTCAACAAAAAAATTAATTTTCAATGAAATAGTTGAATTGTGAAGAAAAAAAATTCAGTAAAAAAAGTCAAGCGAATTTTTTAATTTTATAAGCGAAAAGACGAATTTTCAACCAGAAAAGACGAGAAAAGTGTACCAAATTTCTTATCTTCAATATCTGAAAAAAGTTTATTCTATAAAATAGTTCCATTTTTAAACAGAGCATTTGATTTTACAACAAAATAGTAATTTTCAATTTAAAAGTTGAATTTTGACCCTAAAAATTTCTCAATTCTCATCCAGCTTGCACCCAATTCTCATCAAATTCCCATAAAACTTCCTATCCAAATTCCATCCGACACCCAAACAATTCCTATACAATTTTCACTGAACTTTGATCGCACTTTCACCCAAATCTCATTCAATTCTCATCCAACTTTCATTCAACTCTCATCCGACTTTTATCCAAATGCTATCCAAACCCTATCCAATCTCACACCATTTTGATTTAGTTCTCATCCAACTCCCATCTGACGCTCATCAAATTTCGATACAATTTGCACTAAACTCTCATCACACTTACCTAACATCTATTTAATTCTCATACAATTTCTATTTAATTCGTATCCTACTTTCACTCAACTCTCACTTAACTCTCATCACACTTTTATTCAACTATTATGTATTTCCTATCCAACTTTGAATAATTCTCAACACACTCTAATTCTACTCTCATTTATTTTCCATTCAACTCCTATCCAACTCGTATTCAACTTCTATTCAACTCTCATCAAACTCTCATTCAAATTCCATCCGACTCTAATTAAACTCGTATCCAACTTTCACCCAACTTTAATCATGATTTCACCCAATTTCTATTTATTCCGCTTTTATTTCCCATTCAATTTGTATAAAAATTCCATTCAAACCCCACCAAAGTCTCATATAATTTGCACTAAACTCTTGTCACATTCTCGTTTAACTCTCATTTATTTCTCATCAAATTCCTATCTAAGTCGTATCCAACTCCCACCCAACTCTCATTATACTCTTATCCAAAGTTCCTTCTATTGGCTATCCAGCTCGTATTCAACTCCCATCCAACTCTCAACACTCTATCATTACGCTCAACCAATTCTCATTGAATTCCCATTCATCTACTATCTAATTCCCTTTTATTTAATATTTAACTGCCACCCCTCATTAATTGAATTCCCATACTACTCGAACTAAACTCTCAATACTTCCATATTTCATTTAGCTCCCATCCAGCTTTTATCCAAATTTCATTTAATTTTTATCCAACTCTTATCTGAATCTTATCTTATCCCACTTCTATCCAACTCTAACACAATTCCGATTTAGTGCCCATCCTATTTACACCTGACACTCATTAAATTTCTATACAATTCGCACTAAACTCTCATCACACTTTCATCCAACAACTATTTATTTCCTATCCAACTCTTACCCAACTCTCATCACACTCTCATTTAACTTTTATTCATTTCCTATCCAACTCGTATTCAACTTCTATTCAATTTTCATCAAACTCTCATCTGAATCCCATTTGCTTCTCATCCGACTCTAATTAAAATCGTATCCAACTCCCACACAAATTTAATCATAATTTCACCCAATTTCTATTTATTCCGCTTTTATTTCCCATTCAATTTGTATAAAAATTCCATTCAAAACCCACCAAAGTCTCATATAATTTGCACTAAACTCTTATCACGTTCCCGTTTAACTCTCATTTATTTCTCATCAAATTCCTATCTAAGTCGTATCCAACTCCCACCCAACTCTCATTATACTCTTATCCAAATTTCCTTCTATTGCCTATCCAGCTCGTATTCAACTCCCATCTAACTCTCAACACTCTATCATTACACTCTCATCTAACTCCCACTTATTTCCCATTCAACTCCTATTTAATCCCCATCCAGCTCCTATCTCGCGCTCATTCAGCTCTTATTCAGCACTCAACCAATTCTCATTGAATTCCCATTCATCTACTATCTAATTCCCTTTTATTTAATATTTAACTGCCACCCCTCATCAATTAAATTCCCATACTACTCGAACTAAACTCTCAATACTTCCATATTTCATTTAGCTCCCATCCAGCTTTTATCCAAATTTCATTTAATTTTGATCCAACTCTTATCTGAATCTTATCTTATCCCACTTCTATCCAACTCTAACACAATTCCGATTTAGTGCCCATCCTATTTACACCTGACACTCATTAAATTT
>NC_046662.1:2802274-2813735 GCF_010883055.1 Belonocnema kinseyi | reverse complement strand
ATTTTCATCAAACTCTCATCTGAATCCCATTTGCTTCTCATCCGACTCTAATTAAAATCGTATCCAACTCCCACACAAATTTAATCATAATTTCACCCAATTCTGATTTATTTCGAGCTTATTTCCCACTTAATTTGCACGAAACTTTCATCCAACATCTATTAAAGTCTCATACAATTTGCACTAAACTCTTATCAGATTCTCGTTTAACTCTTATTTATTTCTCATTCAATTCCTATCCAACTCGTACCCAACTCCCACCCAACTCTCATCCCACACCCATCCAGCTCTCATCCAACTCGATGAAACTCACATCCAGTTTGCATTATCCAATTTAGTTCCCATCCATTTTCCACATAGCTCGCATCCCCTCCATCTTGCATACATCTCTCAATCAGCTCCAAATTCAGCTCTCGTTTAGTTCCCATCTAATTCTCATCACACTATCATTCACTTCCCATCTACTCTGATCCCTTTTAAAGCGCCTCATTAGGCCACCATAGGTAACCCTGAAATTGGCCTTCACAAGGCACCCTAGGGTGGCCTCAAACACGGCCGTTCTTTGAGGCCACCCCAGGGCATCCTAAAATTAGATACGACCAACTCTCCCTCCAAACTGCAACCTCCAATACTCACCCCTTCTGAGCGCATCAACTCCGACGGCAGCAGTGGCTTGGCTTTGCCTGTTCGCTTGTTTGTTTGCAACCGCGAAATAAGTACATACAACGGCCTCCCTCAACTTTCGACTCCCGACTCCCATCCCAACTCTCTTCACTCTCGACACTCGACTACTTCGTATTCCGACACATCCATTATATTATGTAAGGCTTTTGCTTTTATGTCCTTTTTCATAATAAACCACGCCCGGGACATAAAAGGAGGAGGTGCCAACAAAAGTAACTCAAGCAACCATCTCTGGCACTTACAATTTTACTTAGGAATGAAAAATTGGAAATTTAGCTACAAAGTTTTTGGAAATTTAAAGAAGTCGAGAATCTAAAGATTAAAGAACAACAAATCCTTAAATGAATAACTTCAAATAGAAAAAATTAAAATAATAAAACAAAAAGAAGGTCACCTACAAATCCTCTTCATTGTTTTTTCTCTCGTCTTTTTTATTAATATTTTTTTTTAATCACAATAAAGAAACATTTACAAAAATACACCAACACGAAGTGGTCTCCAGGATACATTTATTACCCAATTTAGAATTTTTTAAGAAATATTCTGCATTAAATTTTTGATAAACGTAAGGAAGCCAATTTTTGTGCTTCTTTCTGTTTCTATCAATTCTTATCGTAAAACAACGGACAAATGTTTGATTTCAAGGATACTATTTTTAATGTTTAAATGAATCTCTAAAATCAAGCAATTTCTAGCAATAATAAATGCAGACTTAACAATCAAAAATATTCTATTATAAATTTCATATAATTATTATAACAATTTATTAAAATAAAATTAACAGTACATTTTTGCAAGGAAAAAAATGATTTTATCTGAAACTGGTTGTAATTTATTATTAGAATGGTATTAAGAACGAAAACTTTAACTTGAAAATTTATAAAGAGATCATAAGGTGATAAACAGTTTATTAACCTGTTAAGTTTGCTTGGCACACCAATCTACATAGTATAAAAATTAATATTGAAATGAAAATAAGAAAGTTGAGAAAAAATGGTCTAAAGCATGTTTTTTCGCAACTGAAATTCTTAAACAAATTGCCTTAACAATAAAAAAAATGAGTTTTTTGAAAAAATAAGTTATAAATTGTTTATAATTCTTCAAATTATAACAGTTTTTGTAATAATACTATTGTACTAATAATCCTCTTTTTTATTTATTAATTTTTTTATTTTGGAATAAGACATTCAAGAGCGCGATGTCGAAATTGTATCTTTGGGTTAACAGAATCCAGTAAGAAACTTAAACTATTTTTAGTAGACAATTCTTTTTTTTGGCCTGAAAATTCAACCATTTTTTTTTTCTTTATTGGCTGAAAAAATTGCTTGGTTGAAACGTAGTCTTTAGATTGAAAAGTGATCTATTTTTGTTTAAACTTTATTTTGTTTAGTTGCAAATAACGTTTTTATTAAAAAATTAACGCTTTTGTTGAAAATTTGTATTTTCAAGTTGCAAACTCAATTGTTTTGTAGAAAATTCTTTTTTTTCCCTTAAAATTTCAACAGTTTGGAAAAAGATAACTTTTTCGTTGTAAATTGCTATTTTTAGCTTGAAAAATTAACCGTTTCATCTAAAATTTGTTTTTTTGGATAAAAAGATTAATAATTTAGTTGAAACTGAAATTTCTTTTTCAAAATGCATATTTTCAAATTGAAAATTTATCTGAAATGGAGAAAATGTATCTTTTTTTATTAAAGTTCATATTTTGGAATTAAAAAATCAACAATTCTGTACAAAATTTGTCATTTTGGTTTGAAAATTTAACAGGTTAATAGGAAAAATATTTATGTAGTAGAAAATTAATCTTTTCGGTTACAAAAGCACTTATTTCTTGAAAATTCATATTTACGGATTGAAAAATAAACTTTTTGGCAGAAAATTTTACCTTTTATGGCCTTAAATTTTTAAACTTTGGTAAAACATAATGTTTTTGTTAAAAATTTATATTTTCGGGTTAAAACCCGATTATTTTCTAGAAAATATGGAATTAGGTGAAAAATTAACCTTTTTGTTAAAAATGCCTATTTTTGGATTGAAAAATAAACGGTTTTGTTCTAAATTTGTTGCTTTCGGTTTGGTAATTCATCTTACTTGTATAAAATTTCACCTTTCTTGGTTAAAAATGCGCCTTTTTATTTAAAAATTAATATTTTTTAATTTGTTTTCTTGGTAGAAAATTCAATTAATTTTTTAGTTGGAAATTCATATCTTTGTTTAAAGTGCAACTATTTTGTAAAAAATACATTTTTTTACTTAAAAAATTCTTTACGACTGAAAATTTAATTATTCCATTTTTATTTGAAATGGATATTTTTTAAAGTTTGAAATTCAACTAATTTGTTTGAAAACTCGTAGAAAATTGATTTTTTTGTTAACAAGATAAACTTTTTATAATGAAAATCCAACAATTTTTTTTATGAAAATTTATATATTGTCTTAAATATATGTTTCTTTAATTAAAAATTAATTGTCACATGTTTTGTTTGAAAAATTAATTTTTTTGTTTAAAATTGAAGTACTTTAGTTGCAAAGTTAAAGTATTTTGTAAATAATTTATTTTTTGTTTTTAAAAATCCATGATTTTAGTTGAAAATGAACTTTTTGTTAAAAAATTATGTATTGTCAGGTTAATAATTTAACTATAATTTATGTAAAAATTAATTTTTTCACAATTATACCAAAATTTTAATAGTTTCGTAAAAATTCAACTGAATGGATAAAAGGTACCTTTTTTTTAAAATGTATATCTTTTATATCCTTCTAAATTGAAAATTTATCAATTTGTATTTAAAGGAAATTTTCTTCTTGAAAATTCATAGTTTCTAATTAAAAATTTAACTGTTTTGTACTAAATTCGTCTTCATTTCTGGAAACTTTAACATGTTCATAAAAATTCAACTGATTGGATAAAAATTAACTTTACTTCTTATAAATTTTTTTTTTCGGTTCGTAAGTTAATCTTTTTGGCTTAAAATTTTAATCGTTTATTAGGAAACTTAATTATTTGGTTTAAAATTAAAATTTTCGGTGGAAAATCAACCTATTTATTTATTTTTTAATTCAACTGTTTTATAGAAAATTTCATCTTTTTGGCTTAAAATTTTAACAGTTTGGTAAAAATTCGACTAAATGAGAACAAATTAACTTTTTCGTTAAAAATTAGTATTATGAATTTAAAATTTATATTTTAGTATAAATAACATATTTTTTGTCTTTTTGGGTTAAGAATTTGACGATGTGGTAGAAAATGTAGCTATTGTTAAAAAATGAAACTATTTAATTAGAAATGATTTTTTTGTTGAAAATTCATATTTTCTAGGTGAAAAGTCAACTGCTTTGTAGAAAAATTTTATTTTTGCTTGAAATCTCGAACTTTTAGCTAAAAATTAATTCTTTTGATTAAAATGCATATTTTCATATTGAAAATTCGATTGTTTTATAGAAAATTCGTCGTTGTGACTCCAAACTTCAACAGTTTGGTAAAAATGCAATGCTTTTGTGTAAATTTAGTCATTTTGTCCAAAAATTCAACAATTTATTAACAAACATTTTTTCTTACCTAACAAATCTTTCTTGTTTGAAATTTCAAATCTTCTGTTGCAAACTCATCTTTTTAGTTTGAAAAGTTATCGTTTTTAGTAAAATTGTTCTCAAAGAAACTCTTTATTATTATTATATTATTTTATTATATATTATATTATTATATATTATTATTTATAAAAATAGATTTTCTTTCGATTTCTCAAATAGCTTAATTGAGAAAGCACCCGACCGGCAATCAGAAGTTCTGTGGTTCGATTCCCAGTGGAGCGATTGTTAGAGGATCTTTTTTTAGAAAAATATAATTAAAAATTTTTAAAAATTATTTTATCTTTATTTGAAAATTTTTTTTATAACTAATCTGTTTTATTCAAGTTATTATTCCTTAAAAATTGACGAACAAAATTTCTAAATGATTTTTTTTCCTTGAAAAATAACCATTAGTTTAAATTTTTTTTTCGAATCAAAGAGAATTTTCCATTCTGACATAAACTTTGAATTATGTTAATAAGAAAAATTTTGTAAAAAAAAATATATTTTGCAAATGCTAAGACCGTAACTTCCTTACTCTCCAATAAAATGTAGTTATATTATAGGTCACTCGATTCGGCTGGAAGGAAGGATTCTTTTTGATTGTTACACCAACCTTGAATTATATTAATGAAAAAAGTTTACCATACGAAACTCATTTTTCAAATATTATAAATGACCATAACTTTCTTTCTCCGCAATGAAATGTACTATTATTATCATCACTATTATAGGTCAATTCGATTCAAGAAATCTTTGATATTTTTCAATAAACTTTGATATATATTAATGAAAAAAGTTTGAGTATAGAAAAAAATTTCTTTAAATATTATAAGTGATGGAAATTTTATAATATTCAGTAAAATGTATTAATATTATAGGTCAATCGATTTTATAATTTTAGCTAAAAATTTATTTTTTGTTAAACATTTATATTTTTGGGTTTAAAAATTCAACTGCTTCGTGAATTTCTTTGGCTTTATATATTTTGTTAAAAATTGGTCTTTTTGGTACGAAATTTATCTTCTTCGTTTAGAATTCATTTTTTCAGGTTGAGAGTTGAGCAAGATTGTTAAATATTAATTTTTTTGGTCGGAGATTACTCTTTGGTTGAAAATTGAACTATTTTATTGAAAACTCGTCTTTTCATTCGAACACAATTTTTTAATTAAAGCTTTAGGTAGGAAATATTTTATTTAGAGCAAGAATTTTTTTTTGAAAATTCATTTATTACGTTCACAATTAATTTTTTGGAAAAAAATTTATTTTCTTGGTTGAATGTTTGCCTTTCTTATTCAAAATTCAACGAAAGATGAACTACTTTCTTGAAAATTTATTCTTTTAATTGATGATTCACAACTTTCCTTAAAACTGTATCATCTTGGCCGAAAGTGAATGTTTTTTTAGTCAAAAATTTATTTATTTTATTTAAAGTACGATTTTTTAAAATAGAAAATTAAACTTGCTGGTTTAAAATAATTTTTTAAATTAAAACTTAATTAGGACAATTTTGATGGAAAACAGATTGTTTTCTCCTTTAAAATTTATTTATTTTGTTTGAAATTGATTTTTGCCAATTAATTAATTTTCTTGGTTGAAAGTTCGTCTTTTTGGTTTAATATTCAATAGAACCTAAACTACTTCTGTTCGAAATTTATATTTTTAATTGATGATTCAAAATTGAATCTAAAAATGTATGTTCTTGGTCGAAAATTAATAGTTTATAATTTTTTTAAAATAAATAATTAAATTTGTTAAAAATAAGTAATTAAATTTTTTCGTTGAAAATTCAGCTTTTTGGTTGAAAACTTACCTAGTTTGATAAATATTTATTATTTTTATGTTAAAGATTCATCTTTAATTAAAAATTGAAATGTTTTGTTGAAAATTCTTCGTTTTTCTTAAAATCAATTTTTTGAATTAAAACATTCAGAAAATTAATTTCCTTGGCTGAAAATTTGTTTTTATGATTGAAAATTAAACTACTGGGTTAAAGTTAAACTACTTTGTTCAAAATTCATATCTTAAATTAATGTTTGAAAGTTTTATCTAAAAATGTATCTTCCTGGTCGAAAATTAATATTTTCGCTTAGTTCAAAATTAATTCATTCAATTGAAAATCCGGCTTTTTTAAATAGAAAATTACACTTCTTTGTTGAAATTTCACATTAGTTGGTTGAAAATGCATCCCTGGTTTAAAATTAAATTATTTTTTTGAAATTTTTAATTTTTTCATGTAGTTTTTAAAAATTAAAGCTTCAACTAGGACATTTTAGTTTGAAAATTAATTTTTTTTTAGTTCAAAGTTTCTTTATTTTGTCCAATTAATTATTTATTATATTAAATAATTTTTTCGCTAGAAAAATAATTTTCTTAGTTCAATATTTGTCTTTTTAGTTTAAAATTCAACTTTAAAAAAAAAATCTGTTGCTTATTCCAAAATTTATCTTTTTGGTTCAAAATTCAAATATTAGTTCGAAACTGAATTACTTTGTTCAAAATTATATTTTTAATTGACGATTCAAAATTTGACTTAAAAATTTATCTTATTGGTCAAAAGTAAATTTTTTTTTAGTTGAGAATGCATGCATTTAATCGAAAATCGATATTTTTAAAATAAAAAATTAAACTTTAGCCTTGAAACTACACCTTTTTTTTATTAAAAATTTAACTAATTTGTTACATTTTCTTTTCTTTCTGGTTAAAAATTCATCTCTAATTAAACATTAAATTATTTGCTTAAACACTCTTTTTTTGGTAAAAAAATCATTTGTTTAAATTATAACTTTAATTAGTTCATTTTTTAATACAAATTTATGTTCTTAGATTTAAATTTATTTCTTTTGTTAAAATTTCGTTTTTTTGGTTATAACTTTTTGTTATAAATCCTTGGTAGAAAATTTATCTCTTTTGCTGAAAATGTAACTTTTTTTTTTGTTGAAAAGTGGTCTTTTAGTAGAAAATTCATCTTTTACATTCTCATCAGAGAAGGTATTGGATTTGGGTAAAATTTGACCCCCCTCCCAGTTTTTGTCAAATGTCCATGTTTTGAGAACCCCTGAATCCGAAAAACAGGTTTTTACGAATGTGTCTGTCTGTATGTATGTATGTATGCCTGACTGACTGTCTGTCTGTGAACATGATAACTTTTGAAAAAATTAATCTATTAGATTGCCCTTTGGTACACTCGTTTAGTGTCCTAAACTAAAGGTTAATTTCGTTAGCCAGCCATTTTGGATGAAAATTCAAAAAGTGGGCACATTTTGAATATTTTGAAGACCACTATTTAAAAATTCAAGAATTCTCTTTACGGTTATTCATAGAATTCGAAAAATTTAACAATTTATCCTAATGAATTTTTTTTGAAAAATCAAAAATTACTAGAGTTATAGCATCTTCTAAATCGAGAAAAACAAACTGGAATGAACGATTTAAGCCAAACAACGCATGATATGAAAAAAAGTCAGGAGAAGAAAAACTTTGCTTTTCGAAAGCCCGTCAAGATTAAGATAAAAACTTTTTTAATTTGGTCGAAAAGTTGAAAATTCCAAATTTGATCTTACCAAAAATGTTTGATACCACATTTTTTCAAGATTTAAAAATTCTATGTACGGTTGTTCATAGTACTCAGAAACTTAAACAATTTATCCCCATGACTTTTTTCTATTAAAAAAACTATCAGAGTTAGAGCATTTTCGAAATCCAAAAAAAGAAAATAAAATGAAAATTTTAGGCCAAAAAACGCATGATATGAAAAAAAGTCAAGAAAAGAATAGAAGTAGAAAAGTTGACAGGTTGTACAAAATCGAGTGCGAAGCACGAGATACGTGATGAGAATGCGTTCGTTAAAGCCAAAAGAGCTTTAACAAAAGAGAGTTCAAAATCACAAAATTACACTTGTCAGTTCGTTCATCTTTGATTTTAAAAGGTCTGTGCCCGAATGCGGAAGAAATGCAAGAGTGCGATTGCCATCAGTTGCGTGCCGTAGGTACATACTCTCGAGCTAAGCTTTTTTAACGAAAGAGAATTCACAATCACAAAATTACAGTGTTGGATGTTTTTGGGTCTTAATTTTAAAATGTTTGCGCAAGAATGTGCGAAAATATAAAGACCAAGCGCGAAGTACGAGAGCCAACAGTCGCGCGCCCTCGGCGCGCTCAAATTTGCGAGCGAAACGGTGTAGCGCGCGATGAGAATGTGCCCGCGTAGCGGGCAGATTTTTTAAATTGAAATTTTAGCTACTTCATTAAAATGGTACTATTTCGTTAAATTTGTTGTTGTTGCAAAACAATATTTTAACTTTTTGGTTGAAAGTTTAAATACTTTGGACACAATTTATTATTTTAATTGAAGATTCAAAATTTTAGTAAAAAATTTATCTGTTTTTTTGAGTACTTATCTTTTCTGGTTGAACTACTTTGTTCAAAGTTAATTTTTGTTGGATAGAAGTTTCAAAATTTTAGTTGAAAAATTCGTTGAAAAAATCTTTGAAAAATCTTTGTTGAAAATTGCACTATTTTTTTGAAAATGTTATCATTGTTGTTGTTAAAAATAATTTTATAAATGGACAATTTAACTAACACATTTTTGATCGAAAATTTATGTTTTTTGTTGGAATTTTAACTTTTTGGTTGGAAGCTGAATTACTTTGTGCAAAATTTATTTTTTTGGTTGATCTAATCATTTAAAAGTAATATTTTTTTGTTTGTTAAAGATTTAAAATTGTTAACAAAAATTTATTTATAAGGTCAATATTATTATTTTTCAATTTATAGATTTAAAAAAAAGCAATATTGCAAAATGTTATTTTGTTCTATTATAATAAAATGGCTTTTTAAAAGGTAGGTACATTTTAATACACAATTAGAAATAATTTTATTGCTTAAATTTTGGCCTAAAATTTAAATTAAAATACTAATTGAAAAAAATAATAATTTGAGGAAACTGGTATTGAAAAATCAGTTCTTCCCGAAGTAAAATTACGAATGAAGATCTCGTAAATTTGATATTACGTACAATAAAGTGAGGGGAAATCGAAGTAGCAATCGGCAAGTCTTACAGAAATATTATACTCCCCAGAGTTTAGACTCCCCTAATCGTGTTTCTGTCAGCAGTAGATTTTTCCATAAATCTCATGTTAGAGTGGCACATTCCAAAGAACTCATTTATTTCAACCACGTGCTGATTCTTCTTTTTTCTTTATCCTGCCAATTACAGATCAATTATCTCAAAACCATAAATTATATTCATAAACTCCTGAAAGTCTGACTAGATTTTTCCCAAATAGGGGATCTCGAGACTTAACCAGAAATTAAGAAGGGAACCTTAATTAGGACAAATTTATTTTTCCAATTAGAAGATAAAATTCGCTAATCTTCGAGTGTAAATCAAGATTATAGCAGTATAGAACAAATGAAGCAAAATTTGTCCAAAAATTGGTGTATCGTATACAAAATTTTAAAATAATCAAATACACGTTGACTTGAAAGGATTTCTTTTTAAATATCATTTTTTAGTGAAATAATAAAAAGAACTTAAGATTTAAATTTTAGTTGATAATAAGTTATAATTTAACATACGTTAAAATATACAAATGGAATAGAATAGAATAGAATAGAATAGAATAGAATAGAATAGAATAGAATAGAATAGAATAGAATAGAATAGAATAGAATAGAATGGAATAGAATGGAATAGAATGGAATAGAATGGAATAGAATGGAATAGAATGGAATAGAATGGAATAGAATGGAATAGAATGGAATAGAATGGAATAGAATGGAATAGAATGGAATAGAATGGAATAGAATGGAATAGAATGGAATAGAATAGAATAGAATAGAATAGAATAGAATAGAATAGAATAGAATAGAATAGATTAGAATAGATTAGAATAGATTAGAATAGAATAGAATATAATAGAATATAATAGAATAGAATAGAACGGAACGGAATATGAACATAAATAGAACATAGTATTTTTCTGTTCTTTAAGCATTAATATTAATGAATAGAATATAAAGTTTTCCAATTACAGAATATATTAAACCACATTATTTTCAAATATAATTTTTCTTTTAAATGAAAAATGTATTAATGGAACATTAATAAGTAATTCTGAAATATAATTATCTTCTTCAAACTTTTTAATGTTCTGCGAATATATTCACTGGACAGTTATCGGGAAATGAGATTAGATACTTTTGTATATCTTAAAAACGACTTACCTTTAAAGAATAACTCTCATTTGCAGATTACTTTAACGACGCAATTAGCGAATTCGTCAGTACTGAATTTTGTTTGATATAAACGCAAAGAAGAAAATGGGTCACGGGAAAATAATATTCTTAGAGAAGGAATAAATTCTCGTATTATCTGATTTCAGAATCTCGGTCTTGGATGTTGAAATAGCAAATCATTACGAGTAAATATATTTGAATGAAATAGGATTGAAATATAATAGAAATATTAGGGAATAGAATATAAATCGATTAGAAATAGAAATAGAAACAGAAATAGAAACAGAAAGAGAAATTGGAAAATAAACAAAAATATAATTAAACCGAATAAAGTAAAATAAACTAAAATATAACGGAATAGAACTCGAAACGAAATAGAAAAAGCAATAAAAATATAATTATATACCATAGAATATTCAAAAGAAGGGAAAGGAATACAACGAAATTTGAATAAAAATGTGATAGAAGATACAAAAATAGAATGGAGTAGAATAGAAATCGAAAAGAAATAGAATATGTTAGAAACCAAATTAAAATAGAAATAAAAAAATAGCAATAGCAATAGCAATAGCAATATAAATTAAAATAGAAAGAGAAATAGAAAAATAAATGAAAATATAATAAAATAAAATAAAATATAGAAAAAATATGAAGAAAGTATAAATATAAAAGAGTAAAATATAGAAAAAATAGAATGGAATATTGAAAAAACAGACTGGAATAGAATGAATATTGAATGAAAATTTAATAGAATAGACTAGAATAGAATGAAATAGAGCAGAGTATAGAATAGAATAGAATACAGATAAAAATATAATGTCATAAAATAAAATAGTACAAAATATAGAAAATAATAGAATATAAATTCAAAAGAGTAGTATAAAATTGAATTTAAAGAAAATGAAATAAAGTAAAAAGAATGGAATAAAATAGAATCGAATCGAACAGATTAAAACAAAATGAAAAAC
>NC_046662.1:2791911-2802174 GCF_010883055.1 Belonocnema kinseyi | reverse complement strand
AGAATAGAATAGAATAGAATAGAATAGAATAGAATAGAATAGAATAGAATAGAATAGAATAGAATAGAATAGAATAGAATAGAATAGAATAGAATAGAATAGGCTAGAATAGAATAGGCTAGAATAGAATAGGCTAGAATAGGCTAGAATAGGCTAGAATAGAAACCAACAGAAAATAACCAAACAGAATATGATAGAAACCAACAGAAAAATAATAGAACAGAATAGGATAGAAACCAACAGCAAAATAATAGAACAGAATAGAATAGAATAAAATAGAATAGAATAAAATAGAATAGAATGTAGAAAAAATATAATATAATATTGAAAAGAATATAGAAAAGAATAGAATAGAAATAAAAATAGAAATCGAAATAGAATAGAATAAGCTGGAATATAAACCAAGTAGATTATAATAGAATAGAACAGCAAGATAGAATAGAAATATATATAACACAATAGAATATAATAGAGTAGCTTAAACTAGGAATCGAATACAATAGAATAGAATACAAATTTAATAGAAACACAATTAGAAATGGAACACAAATACAATATAAAGAGAAATAAAAATAGAAATAGGCTAGAAAATATAAAAATTGGAACAAACAGAAAATGAATAAAATAGAAATAAAATAGAGCAGAAATAAAATGTAATGACTTTAATAAATAGATCACGCCCATATATAAGGTGATTATAAATAAGATTAATGTCGTATCTGAATCGCACAATGCGGTTGACAGACATCGATTGCCTCGATAATTTAACCTGGTACTCAGTGAAGACAATATATCTTTAGAAACGAATTTCACGATTCGATAAAACTAATTTTGTGAAGATTTAAAAAGAGGATGATAATAAGGACAATATGAAAAATATGAATCAGAATAAGAATTCAAATAGTCAAACTCAAAAGACACTGATTAAAAATACTTTATTTTCTTTTTCCTACTTTTTCTACAGTTGGTGCGAATCAATTTTATTCGCCGATAGTATTGTTTCGACTGCAGGTTAATTTTATATCAAAGTTTGATTTATCTTCAGATATATTTCTATTCTATTCTAAATCCATTATCGATTATGGCGATGATAAGAATGTTATCTTTATTTACAGCGCTCAAGCGAAATATTCAGATTTCAGAGCTATGAAAGATTTGACAGTGGCGACCTCTATTTTCTATTCGGTAAACTTGAAAGTTTTGACGTTCAAAGATCAGTTTTTCTAATAATATTTTATAATATGCTATTGATTATCGGTATTATTTTCGAGCTTAGAGAATATTTTTAAGTCTACTCTTTATAATTTAATATATCTTGTAAAATTTGGGTTTCCTACGAAACAATTTATTTTTCGAATAAAAAGAAAATAAATAAATAAAATGAATTAAAAAATGATTCAAAATTATAAATTTTTAGGACCGCCCTTTTTTCACCAAATTTTACAACTTTTTACTCAAAAAGAGGAATTTTGTACAAAAAAGTTTATTTTTAAACAGAATTTTTGAATTTTCAAACAAATATTAGATTTTATTTAGAAAATTGTAAAAATTTCAATTTAAATAGACGAATTTTCTACAAAATAGTTGAATTTTTACAAAAACTGTTAAATTAAACAAAAAGTTGAACTATTTGTCAGGTGATTTAATTTTTAATTAAAAAGAAAATAATTATTTACTCATCAGTTGAATTTTCAACAAAATTCCTAAATCCTGAACAGAACAGTTAAATTTTTATTTAATAGTGGAATTATTAATTAAAATATGCGAATTTTCTATTTTCAAACCAATAGTCAGTTTTTTACCACATTGGGGAACTTTTAATTTAAAAAGACAAATTTTCTACATAACAGTTGAATTTCTAACCAAATTGTTTAATTTTTAACCAAATAGTTAAAAAAAATTAAATTATGGAATTGTAATTGAAAAAAGAGAAGTTGTCTATTCAACATTTGAATTTTCAATAAAGTTGTTTATTTTTTAACCAAATATTTGATTATTTAATTAAATTATTCATTTTTGATTTAAAAAGATGAATTTTCCATTCAACAGTTGAATTTTCAAACAAATAGTCGAAAATTGTAAAACTTTTTATTCAATAAAAAAATGGATTTTCTGCAAAAAAAGTTACTATTTCCGCCAAATTAATGAATTTTCAAACAAATATTAGATTTTTGTACCAAACTGGAGAACTTTCGATTCAGTCAGACGAATTTCGTACAAAATATTTAATTTTTTACCCTGACTGTTAAATTAAATTTAAAATTTAAAAAAATTATCTACTCTTCATTAAATTCTTTAATTTTTAATTAAAAAAGACGAATTTTTGATTTTCAAACAAATAGTCAGTTTTTTACGAAATTAAAAAACTTTCTATTCAAAAAGAACCTTCTACACGGCAGTTGAATTTTCAACGAAATTGATTAATTTTTAATCAATAAGTCGAATTTTTTTAAATTCTTGATTTTTTCTTAAAATTCTTGAATTTATAAATTAAATTATCCAATTTTTAATTTAAAAAGAGTAATTAGAAATTTAACAGTTGAATTATTAACCAATGTGTACAATTTTCAAACAAAAAGTTGACTTTTTTACCAAATTGTAAAACTTTTAATTCAAAAAGAGGATCTTTCAACAAAAAAGTGGAATTTTCAAACAAATATTGGAATTTTTTTAAACAAATTGTAAAACTCTAAATTACAAATTTTATTTTTTTATTTGATAGTTGAATTTTCAACCGAATTGTTTAATTTTTTATTAAAGAGTTGACAATTCTTAGAACGTTTAATTTTTAATAAAAAGAAAAGAATTTTCTACTTCACAACTAAATTTGCAATTACATTTTTCAATTTGAAGACAATAGTTGATTTTTTTCTTAAAATTAAAAACTTTTGATTCAAAAGGGCAAAATTTTGTAACAAGCAGCTTAAATTTTAACAAAATTGTTAAATTTTTAATCAAATACTTAGTATTGTATTAAATTTTTGAATTTTGAATTTCAAAAGAGGTATTTTCCATTCGACAGTTTTAATTTAAAAAAGAAAAAATTTTCTACAAAACATTCGAGTTTTCAACCAAATTGTTTAATTTCTTACCAAATAGTTAACTTTTCATTAGATTGTTGAATTTTTAATTAAAAGAGAAGAATTTTTTATTCAACAGTCAAATTTTCAACTAAATTGTAGAATTTTAAAACAAAAAGTTGATTTTTCACCAAATTTTAAAACTTTCAAATTAAAGAAAAATTAATTTTTAACAAAACATATGAACCTTCCAATAATTTGGTTCATTTTTAACCAAATAGTTAAATTTTCACCTAAAGCTCACTCTAAGCTTTCAGACAAATGATTGAATTTTTAAGTAAAAAAATTTTTTCTCCAAAACAAATCAATTTTACTTACGGAAAGCATTGTCTCGACTGTAGGCTATATTTACTTTTGTGTCAGATTTCTTCCTGTTCTATTCGAAATCCATTATTGATTCTGGAGAGGATAAAAATGTTTTCTTTATTTTCAGCACTCGAGCGACAAACTCAGAGCTTAAAAAGCTTCGTAAGCATTAATACTGGCGACCTCTGTTTTTTTAGTCGGTAAAGTAGAAAGCTATTTGAAAAAGAAGTTTATAAGCTTCAGTAGGTATTTATCAATTTCAAAAATATCGATCTTCTGACTAACATTTGCAAATTTTAAAATACATTTTTTTAAAAATAATAATTTATAATCTACAATACGTACCCGGTATATTTTTTAGTCTAAGCAATTATTTTAAGTCTACTGTTAGTAATTCAACAACTCTTGTAAGATTTTGAATCTATATTAAATATTAATTTTCCAGCAACTTTTTAAATTGTCCTTTGAAAAATAATCATTTTCGAAAAAGCAGTTTATTTTTTAACTTGAAAATGAAGCATAACATTTTATTTATAACAAAATAGGTAAATTTTCAATCCAAAGATATGAAATTTCTAAAAAACAGTTAAATTTTTATAACAATTTTTATCTAAATTTTTCATTCAATTTTTGGATTCTTCAACTGGTTTTCAATTCAACAGACAAATTTTCTACGATTTAATTAAATTTCGAACCCTTGAATATGAAATTTTAATTAAAAAAGTACAATTTGGAACAAGTTGTTGAATTTAAAAGTTTAAAAAATGTGTTCAAAATAGTTGAAATTTCAGCCAAACTGTTAAATTTTCAAATAAATAGTTCAATTTTTTACCACATGGTTGAATTTTAAAATCGTAAAGAAGTATTTCTCAGAAAAAATTCAATTTTTAACTTTTAAAGAAAAAATTTTGTAGCCAAATTGTTGAATTTTCAAATTAAAAGACAACAGTTTCACACATCTATTAAATTTTCAACCAAAAAATCTAAATTTGTAAAGCAAAGTTAGTTTTTAAAAAAGCATTCAGAATTTGAACCAAATACTTCAATTTCTTACAAAATGGTTAAATTTTCAATTTAAAAAGGAGAATTTTCAACAAAAGAAGGTAATACTTACCAAAATATTTCCATTTTTGACCAAATAGTGTAATTGTTTATCAGATAGCCAAATTTTTAAATTAGAAAAATTAAGTATTTTATAAAAGAGTTCAAATTTCAGTCAAATTATTGAATTGTGGACGAAATTGTTAAAATTTTTACAAAATTGTTTGAATTTTGAATTAAAAAAATTAATTTTTCACGAAACAATTGAATTTTGAACCAAATATTTGAATATTGTACCAAGCTGTTGATTTCTAAATAAAAAAAGCATTTTCAATATAAATAGTAATTTTTAACAAGATATTTGAATTTTCAAAAAATTTGTTGAATTTTTGACCAAATAGTTGTATTACCTAGTCTTGGTAAATTTTAAATAAAAAAAAATTTTCTAGAATGAATATAATCTTTAATCTGAAAATATGATTTTTTAACAAAAAAGTTAATTTTTAACCAAATATTTAAATGTTTAATTAGAGAAGACGATTTTTATATGCAACAGTTAAATTTTCAACCATATTATTGATTTTTTAATCTGAAAAGACAAATTTTTTACAACAACAAAAAAGTTATTCAAAAAAGAAATGAATTTTCAATTAAAAAATACGAATATTCTTAAAACAGTTAAATTTTCAACTCGAAAATAATAATATGAACAAAATATTAAAATTCTCAATCAATTTGTAGATTTTTTTACTAAACTGTTGAATTTTTAATTAAAACATGCACATTTAAAATAAAACAGTTAAATTTTCAGCCAATTTGTACGATTTTTTCAAAATTCTGGAAAGGATAAAAATGTTTTCTTTATCAATTCTCAAACTTACCATTTAATTTTTTACACAAATTTTTAATTTCAAATCCGGGAAGACGAATTTCCTTCCAAAGGATGTAATTTTTAACTCAAAAAGATGAATTTCTAACAAAACAGTTTGTGGAATTTAAAAAATTGAAAAGGCAATTTTTCTACGAAAAAATTGAGTTTTCTTCTAAATTGTTGAATTTTTGCAAAAATTGTTGAACTTGTAATTCAAGAAGATGAATTTTATACAAAAAATTTAATTTTTCAGACAATATGTTATTTTTTACGACATTGTTGAATTTTACAAAATTTTTTGAGTTTTTAATTCAAAAAGATGAATTTTCTACACAAAGTTTAAGTTTTCAGACAAGTCAATTTTTAATTTAAAATATGAATTTTGAACGAAACAGTTGATATTTCGGAAAATATATTAATCCAGAAAAACAAACAAAAAAACAGTAAAATTTTGTACCAAATTGTTGAATTTTTAATTCAAAAAGACGAATTTTCTACCAAAAATTAAAGTTTTAAAAAAATTATACCATTTTTAACTGAATAATTTAATTTTTTACTAAATTGTTTAATATTTAACTAAAAAAACGAATTTTTTACAAGACAGTTAAATTTTTATCCAAATTGTTAAAATTTCCATCAAATAGTGTAATTTTTTATCAATTTTTGGTTTTTTAAATTTAAAGGACAAATATATACAAGAGCTAAATTTTCTACCAATTAGTTTTATTTTATAGCAGATTTTTGAAGTGTTAATTAAAAAAGATAAATTTTTCTATACAAGAATTGAATTTTTCACCAAATAGTGTACTCACTGCGAATTCTTTCTGTTCTATTCTAAAGCTATTATCGATTCTAGAGAGGATAAAAATGTTTTCTTCATTTCCAATGACCGAGGGAAAAGTTCGGAGATTTTAAAGCTTTGGAAACTCTAAAAGTGGTGACCTCTATTTTTGTTAGTCAGTAAAGTTAAAAGATACTCAAAAATAAAGTTCTTGAGCTTCAGTTGGTGTCTATCAATTTCAAGAATATCGATTTTCTGACTACAATTTGCAAATTAAAAATTTGAACCATTTTTTTATAAGAATTTATAATAAAAATAAATTTTCATAAAAATTGTTCAGTTTTCAACCAAAAGGAGGAATTTTTAACTAAAATAATCAAGTTAAAATCAAACAGCTCCATTTTTAATTAAATAGTTTAATTTTCAATTGAAAAAGATTAACTTAAAATTAATAAATTAAATAGCTAAATTTTCAGTTATAAAAATTAATTTAAAAAAATTCAACCAAATAGGTGAAATTTCAGTTAAAAAATAGATAAAAAATGAAATGGTTAAATTTTAAGTTGAAATAATTAATTATGAAGCAAAAATCTGATTTTTTCACCGAAAATAAAGTAGTTAAATTATCAATTGAAAAATATAATTTTTAACTGAAAAATTTGATTAAAAAAAATAGTTATATTTTAAACTAAACAATTTAAAATTAAAATCAACAAGTTTTAACCAGAAAACTGAATTTTAAAGAATTTCTACATTCAACAAAGTAGTTAAATTAAAAATTAAAAAGTATTCATTTTAAATTAATAAATAAAAATGAAAAATTTTAAGAAAAAATCCTTTTAAGAAAATAGTTGAAAACTATTTGGATTACTTATGTAAATTGCTTAAAATTAGCTGGATTAATCCTGGATAACAAGTGTATGACATTGTAAAAAAGGTGGATTACTCTAAATTATAAGTAGATTAGTTGGATTACATGAATTACTCTGGATTTAAGCCGTATTACAAGTGGATTATAGTGGATTGCAGAGGATTATTGGAATAAATTGGATCCTTCTCATTATAACTAATTACGCCGGATTAGAACTCGATTTCTCTATATTAGTAGTATAGGTACTATAAGCGGATTACTAGAATACAAGTGGATTAATCCTAATTATTTAAATTACTTTTGATTACAAACGAATTACTCCGCCTTCCATTACATTCCTTGCATTACTCTTAATTACTCATATTAGATCGGATTAAAAGTGGATTCAAGCGGATTAGAACTGGAGTACTCCTTGTTACTTCGAATTGTACTGGATTACTCGGATTACAATATATTGAAAGTAGATTATCCTACATTTTAACCTGATTATTGCATATTTTTATTGAATTACAAGTGGATTAGCTTGGGTGACAAGACTTAATCATTTGCAATAAAACTAATGAAAGGTGGATTACCTGGGTTAGAACTGGAGTACTTTAAATTACGCCAGATTGCACTGCATTTTTTGGATTATTTTTGGTTAAGCGGATTATAGTGGATTAAAAGTAGATTGGACGGATTAGAACTGTATTTCACACCATATTATTAGTAGATTACCCCGCATTGTAAGTGGGGGTTAATTAATATTCAACCTATACTGTAAGTGGATTACGTTGGATTAAAAATGGATTAATATAAATGTCTTGAATTAACCGAGTTATAAGTGAAATTAGGCGGATTAACAGGTAGTTCTAAGATTACACTGAATTGCTCTGATTACATCGAATTAAAAGTTTATTATCCTGGATTATATCTGGATTACTCCATAATATGCTTGATTGTACTGCATTATGCGGATTCAATTTGAAATTGTAATCATAGATTGAATTGTTCGGATTATTCTGGAATTACTTTAATTAGGAGGATTACAACTGAATTAGTCAGTATTACATTGGGTTTCAGTTACATTGGGTTAGGTCAGTATTTCATTGTATTACTTGGATTGCATTGGATTACTTGGATTACTTTTTATTATAAGAAGAATTTTGTTCTGCTTAATAACTGGATTAATCTATGTTTACAATATATTACAACTAGATTGTCACTGATTACAAGTGGAATAATGCAAATGAATTTAAATGCAATGTATTACAAGTGGATTATTGTGGATTAAATTAGACTATTTGAATTACAATGGATTAAAAGTAGATTGAACTGAAACAGAACTTAATTAATCCTCATTAGAACTAGATTACAGGTGGATTATGACGGAACAGAAGTAGATTACAAGTGGATTATTCAACCCGACTAAAATTGAATTATGCTGGGTTAGAACTGAATTTTTTAATTACATAAGATTACATATGGAAAACTTCATTACAATTGATTAGAAGTAGTTTATTCTGCGTTAGAACTAGATTAATACAGATTAGAAATATATTAAAAGTGGATTACGACCGATTACAAGTAGATTTATCCGAATGACTTGAATTACACCGTATTAAATTGGATTACGGTAGAATACGTTAGACTATTTGGATTACAATGGATTAAAAGTAGATTTCCCTGAATTAGAAGTGGATTATTCATTATGCGAACTAGATTACAAGTGGATTATGACGAAATAGAAATGGATTACAAGGGTATTACTGTGAAATACTTTACTGAAGTTGATTACAAGTGGATTACTGAGTATTACATTGGATTAGTCAGTATTTAATTGAAATACTTGAATTACTCTGCATTACTCTGGATTACTATAACCAAATTGGATCACCAGATTACATTGGATTTAAAGTAGATGAACCTAAATCAGAACTGGACTATTCCTCATTCAAACTAGATTACAAGTGAATAAGGACGGAATAAAAGTGGATTTTTAATGGATTATGGAGAATTTATTTAATAAACGGATTACAAGTGGATTACTAGTATTACATTGGATTAGTTTTCATTTCATTTGATAGCTTGGATTACTCTGGATTACGCTGGATTACTATAATCAAACTGTAATATCAGATTACAATGGATTGAAAATACATCAACCTGAATTAGAAGTGGAATATTCCTAATTAAAACTAGATATCAAGTGGATCAAGACAGAATAGAAGTGGATTGCAAGTGGATCAGGACGGAATAGAAGTGGATTAAAAGTAGATAATTGTGAACTACTTTAATTAAACAGATTAAAAGTGGATTACTAATATCACATCGGAACACTTTGTATTTCATTGGATTACTGGAATGATTCTATATTACGCTGGATCATTAGAATCAACCTGGATTATCAGATTCCAGTGGATTCAAATTAGATTAACCTGAATTAGAACTGGATTATTTCTAATTAAAACTAGATCACACGTGGTTGTAGATGAAATAGAAGTGGATCACAAGTGGATTAGAACTGAATAGAAGTGGATTACAAGTGGATTATTGAGAATTACTTTAATTAATCGAATTAAAAGTTGATGACTAGTATCACATTGGATTACTTTGTATTTAATTGGATCATTTGAATTAACTGGATTACGCTGGATTACTAAAATCAAACACGATTATTAGATTACAATGGATTGAAAGCAGATCAACCTCAATCAGAACTGGATTATTTCTCATTCGAACTATATTGTAAGTGGATAAGGACGAAATAAAAGTGGATTTCTAATGGATTATTGCGAATTACTTTAATTAAGCAAATTACAAGTGGATTACTAATATCACATTGGATTACTTTGTATTTCATTTTATTACTTGGATTACTCTGGATCAAGCTGGATTAAAATAATCAAGCTGGATTATCAGAGTACAATGAATTGAAAGTAGATCAACGTGAATAAGAAGTGGATTATTCCTAATTCAAACTGGATTGCCAGTGGATGAGGATGGAGTAGAAGTGTATTTCTAATGGATTATTGCGAGTTACTTTAATTAGGCAAATTACAAGTGGATTAGTAATATCGCATTAGATTACTTTGTATTTCATTTGATTACTTGGATTACTGTGGATTACGCTGGATTACTTTAATCAAACTGGAGTATCAGATTACAATTGATTGAAAGTAGATCAATCTGAATTAGAAGTGGATTATTCCTCAGTAAAACTGGATTTTAAGTGGATAAAGACGGAATGGACGTCGATTACAAGTGGATTAGTTCGGAATAGAAGTGAATTACAAGTAGATTATTGCGAGTTACTTTAATTAGGCAAATTACA
>NC_046662.1:2765840-2791811 GCF_010883055.1 Belonocnema kinseyi | reverse complement strand
TTAGTAATATCGCATTAGATTACTTTGTATTTCATTTGATTACTTGGATTAATGTGGATTATGCTGGATTACTATAATCAAACTGGAATATCAGATTACAATGGATTGAAAGTAGATCAACCTGAATCAGAAGTGGATTATTCCTAATTAAAACTAGATTACAAGTGGATAAAGACAGAATAAAAGTGGATTACAAGTGGATTACTCAGTATAACATTGGATTACTCAGTACTCCTTTGATTTACTTGGTTTTATTTGGATTACTATAATAAAACTGGACTATTCGGATTGCAAGGGATAAAACTATAAAAGTGAGATCCAGCGAATTATTAAAGTCGTTTAACTTTCGATAAAAATCCTCCAGGGAGCGAAATATCCCTCTGAATTTGAAAGGAGCGAAAAAAAGAGAGATAAAAAATGAATAAGCCCCGAGGGTCATAATTTCTTTTTGACATTTTTGCAGAACCACCTGCTCAAATGCAATCTCCATTCGTGCGCTGGCAATTAAATTAGGACGGCTTATTGCACAGATTATTATTCTTCATTGCCTCTCAGGGATGAATTCACTATACACTCATTGCAAATTTTTTACTTTATGTACTTTTAAATCGACTGACAGTATTACATCTTTAAATTTAATACCCATTAAAAACTATTATTTTACTTTAAAAAGAGTAATTAATTGTGCGCTAAAGCGTGTACGGTACATTGCATTTTCAATTAATAATTTACAAACATAAAACAAGCATCAAACAACTTTGATTCCAATTTTCGATTTTTCACTTTAATCACTTCAAATAAAAATAATTTGAAAATTTCAATTTTGAGTTATTTTATCGTGGAATACTTCAATCTCAAATATGAATAAGTAACAAATTAGACATTTTTGGTTCAGATAAATAGAATGAATTAAGGGATTATAAATAATTTAGAATATTTAAGGAATTCAGTAAAATTAGATAATTTCAGGAATTCAGGGGATTCAAAGAATGCAGGGAATTTATGGAATTCAGATTATGCCAGGAAATTCAGGAAATCAGAACATGTAAGGAATTTTACAAATTTATAATATTTAAGGTTTTCAGAGAATTTCAGGAAATCAGAAATTTCGGGGGATTCCCAAAATTGAAGGAATTCATGGATATTCAAAGATTTTTTGGAATGTAGAAATTTTCAGGAATTTTAGAGAATTTTGGGAATTCCAAAAATAAGGAGAATTCAGAATATTGTAAAAATCCATGAAATTGAGAGAATACAAAAATTTAGGATATTCAAGGAATTTATACAATTTCAGGAATTTTCATGCATTTAGGTAAATCTAGAAATTAGGTGAACTCAAAGAATTTAGGACATTCACAATGTTTTAAAGGATTCATGGAATTTAGAGAAATCAAGAATTTCAAAATATTTAGGGAATTTGAAGAATTCACGAAATTCCGAACATTCAAGAAATTCAGGACATTCAAGCAATTTAGAAAGGCAATCAGAGACTACGAGAAAATCCAGGAATTCAGAATTTAGAATTTAAAGCTTTTCGGTAATTCAGGGAATTCTAAATACACAACAAATTTTGAATATTCAAAAAATTCTGAATATATAAGAAAATTGCAAATCTGCAAAGAATTTTAGGAATTACAAAATTGGTGACAGAGTTCAAGATAATTTATTTAAATTTAATTCAAGCGAATAAAAAAAAATCAAAACAATACATGAATTTAAGGAACTCATTAAATCGAATGGATTACAGGATTTCAAATAATTCAGGAAATTCAAGGAATTCAGGGAATTCACGGCATAATTTTTTTTAAAGAATTCGGACAAATCTAGGAATTCAGAATATTCAAGATGTTCAGAGTATTCAGGGCATTCAAAAAATTTCCGAAATTCAGAATATTTAAGAATTTCAGAGATGCCAACGAAAGTTTAGATTTTCAGGAATTCTGAGAATTCCAAATATCTAAGTAATTCGAATTATTGAAGAAATTAAAAATATTCATGGAATCCAGAGAATTTTAAGGATTTAATAGAATTTTGGGAATGTGAGGAATTCAAAGAATTTAGAATATTCAAGGAATTCAGAAAAATAGGAAACTTTAAGGGAATTCCACCAGTTTTAAGGAAATTTAGCGAATTCTAGAAATTTCAGGGGAATTCAAGAAGTTCATAAAATTAAAGCGATTGCAGGATTTCAGAGAATTCAGGGAATTTACGGAATTCAAGGAATTAGGGCAATTCAGGAAATTAACAGAATTCAAATAATTTCAGGAATCCTTAATATTTAAGGATTTCAGAGAATTCAAGCAATTCAAATAATTCAAAATATTCTAGGATTTCCTGGAAGCCAAAAAATTCAGGCATTTACAGAAATTCTGAGAATTACAAATACCTAAGGAATTAAGATTATTCAGGAAATCCAAAAGATTAATGGAATTCGAGGATTTCATAAAATCAGAGAATTTCGCGGATTCCAGGACATTCAGGGAATTTCGGGAGATCAAATAATTCCGAATATTCAAAGAATTCAGGGAATTTAACATATTTTAAGGTAATCAAAAAACATGTAAGAGAATTTAGAGCACTTAGGGAATTTCGAGAAACTCAGATTGAAGGATTTCAGAGAATTCAAGGAATTAAGGGAATTCATGAAATAAAAGGAATTAAAAAAATTCAGAAAATTCCATGAGTTTAAAGAATTCAAGGAATTCACGAGATAAAAGGAATTTAGGAACTTAAGAGAATTCCACACATTTTATGAATTCATATTATTCAAGGATTACAGAAAATTCGCGGAATTCAAAAAATTTTGGTTTTTCAAGGAATTCCAAAATTGAGTAATATACGTAAAAATGAAAACTTTTTTAGTTCAAAATGCAACGGGCTGGTTAAAAGTTAATTTGCTAAGGTTACAAATGAAGTTTTTCTCCATATTTACATTTTCGAACTGTAAATTTAAATACGTTCTTAAAAATTATTTTTTGTGGTTAAAAATTCATTGGTTTTGACAGAAAATAAATTTGCTTGATTGAAAATGTAAACATTTTGTTACAAATTCGTGTTTTTTCTTATAAATTAATTTTTTTGACATAAAATGTATCTCATTGGTTAAAAATTAAATTTTCATAATGAAAGCTCTACTGTTTTATGAAAATTCGACTTTTTGTTCTAAAAATTCAACAGTTCAATAAAATGTACAGTCATTTAACTGAAAATTTTATTTTTTGTTAGAAAGTTTGTATTTTATTACAAAATTATTTTTTAAAGTAAAAAAATGGTATTCCTTAGTAAAAAATGAATCTATTTTTTAGAATATTTAATCTTTTTTAGTTTAAAATTTCAGAAGAAAGCATATAATGATAAATGATATACTACAAGAAACTAAAATGCAGTTATAAAATTAAAAATACACGTGGGTACCATTCTGTTCATTATTATTTATTATTAATTCATTTTAATTCATTTTAATTTAATCTTTATATACATAAATTAAATTTTTAATCTATTGCCTAGAGCCTATTTATTCAAAATTTTATGCTTCTAATGGTAAATAAGGATTGAAATTTCTGTTATCAGGTTGAAAATTATTGTCCTAATTTCTGGCGAAAATCAATACCAATGTCGCGAAATTTATTTGCCATACCCGCCAGGTGATCAAGCTGGCTGTATAATCAAGGTATGATCTCCTATAACACTTTCCGGGCTAATTTTCGACACAAACATTGACACTTTTATATTGTGAAATGAAAAGTAAGCAAAACTATTTTTATAATTGTCAATTATTAAAATTATACAGCGGTCGAGATTCGATTCATTTCAAATTAAAAAAATGGTAAAAAACTAAAATACGAAAGTTAAAGAAGGCAAAATTTAAAAAAAATTCCTAATGATTTTAATAGTTAAAAATTTTCCAATTACATCGACCAAACTTTTTTTTACTTTTTCACTTGAATGCGAACTAAGTTAATAGAACTCAATAATAATACCCGAAAATTTTGGCTTTAAAATTAATTCTTTTTCTTTGAAATGTCTACGATTCTATTTTTGGTTAAAAATTTGTTTTTCTTGATTAAAGATTTTACTATTTGATTGAAATATTATTTATTTTGTAGAAAATTAAACTATTTTATTTTTGATTGACACTTGAGTTTTTTATTTTCAATTAATGAAATTTGTTGAAAAAATCGTCTTCTTTTTTTGGAAAATCAATAATTTTGCTAGACAATTGATCTTTTTGGTTGAAATCTAATTTCTGTTGTTGAAAATTTTACTTTTTTTTGAAAAATTAGTTTTTTTTTTGGTGCAAATTTTTTAACTAACTAAAAATTGCAAAATTAATTCTCTAGATTGAAAATTGATCTTTTTTGAGTCGAAAATTTATTTATTTTGTTTCAAGTTTATCAATCTGTTTTTAATTAAAAGATCACCTTTCTTGGTTCAAAGTTTTTATTATTTGATTAAAATATTACTTCTTTTGTAGTTAATTCAACAACTTTGTAAAAAAGTCATACTTAATGTCCGAAATTGACCCGTTTTGTGAAAATTCGTTTTTTGTTTGGTAGAAAATAAATCCTTGAGAAAATCGCAACTATTTAGTTGCAAATTGATCTGTTTTTTTCGAAAATCGTTTTGGTCTTAATCAAAGTTAATTTTTTTGTTAAAAATTGTACTATTTTGTCAAGAAGCTTTTTAATTCGAAATTTATTGTTTTAACTGAAAATTCAACCATTCTATGTTTAATTGAAAATTATTCTTTTTTATTTTCAAATTCAAGTATTTGATAAAAAAATTCAACTATTTTCTTTAAAAATTTTGGTTTTTCTTTTTGCTTAAAAAAATATGTCTTCTTGGAGTCTAAATATAAGGATTTTGTCGTAAATTTGTTGTTTTTTTTCTGTTAAAAATAATTTGTTTTCTAAAAATTTAACTATTCTATTTTTTCTTCTATTTAGTTAAATATTGATTAAGTTTTTCGCAAATTATTTTGCTTTTGAGGAAATTAATTTTTTTGGTTGTAAATTGAACTATTTTGTTAAAAAGTAGTTTTTCAATTCAAAATTTATTGTTTTAAATAAAAATGTAACTGTTTCATTTTCATCGAAAATTCATTTTTATTTTTTTTTACAATTTGTTTGAAATTTTTAAATATATTTTTAAAAATTTTGTTATTTTTGTTTGCAAATTAAATTTGATAACTGCAAATCTTTTCGTGATAAAAACAAGACTATTATGTTAAAAAGTAGTTTTTTTGTTCATTTTTTGTCAAAAATTCATTTTTTTAGTAAAAGTAGCAAATATTTGGTTAAATGTTCATTTAGATTTTTTCAAATCGGTTTTCTTGTGATGAAATGGATTTTTTCTGGTAAAAAATGGAATTATTTTGTTAAAAAGTAGTTTTTAAAATTGATTTTTTCAAATAAAGATTTAACTCTTACATTTTTATCAAAAATTCATTTTTGTATATAATTAATTTCACATTTTTTCGCTTCTTGACTGAAAAATCTTAACTGAAAATTCGATATTCTATTTTTCATTGAAAATTATCCTTTTTTATTTAAAAATTGAACTATTTGATTTTTGTTTTTTTTGTTGTATTTTTTTGTTTGAAAATATTTTTTTTATTTAATTTGAATTTAACGTTTTTGCACATTTTTTTTCGTTAAAAATTTTGGTCAAAAATTTATTAACTTGCTTAAAAATCGTTTTTCTTTTGATGAAATAAATTTTTTTGGTTGCGAATTGAGCTATTTTGTTAAAAATTAGTTTTTTAATTAAAAATTTATTGTTTGAAATAAAAATTTAGCTGGTTCATTTTTATCAGAAATTCAATTTTTTAAATAATTTGTTTGACATTTTTCATTATTATGTTAAAAATTCTGTTATTTTGGGTTGGAAATTAATTTTAATAACTGAAAATTCAATTTATTAATTTTTTATTGAAAATTTTTTTTTATTCAAAAATTTAATTATTTGGTTAAAAATTCAACTATTTTTCTGAAAAATTGCAATTTGATTTTCAATGAAATATTGTTCTATTCAAATCTCAACTATTCCAGTTTTGAACAATATTGATTATATTTGTTTAAAAATTCAACTATTTATTTAAAAATATAAAAAAAAAATTTTACCCAAAAAGTAGTGTTGAATTCACGCCGAAATGTTGGTAGATTTTTAATACACATTTTTCGATTGTCATTGCAAAATTATAAATAAAAAAAAGGCAAGTGATTTGACCTTGATTTTCTTTCAATTTTTTTTTTATCAATTTCTTTTTCTGTTAATAAAAGAACATTTCTCGAATAATCTGTATAAGATTTCTAGTCCAGCCCTCCAAAAAGCACTTTTAGATCGTTCTCTCTAAAAATAAAAAATTTGCGAGAAAGGATTTTAAGAAGTTGCTTTCTTTTACAATTTGTGAAAGAGATTGAGATATTTGTGAAATTTTGTTTTCAATTCCGTCTGAGAGAAACTTTTTTTTAATTTTCTTATGGGACTTTTCTTAGATTAAGAAGTTTCCCTCCGACTATAAGTAATAGGGAAACTTTCGTTTTAAAATCTTCGGATGATTCTAAAATTATTATATCTAAAAGATAAAACTTGCAAATATTACTTCTCAAACATGTTATAATAAAGATTTAGTTATTTATGCCATTCTTGGATTGAATAATAATACCGAAAGAAATTAAGTTTTTGTATTTTAGACCACTGAATTTTTTCAATAAACAATATAAATTAATTAATTATCAATAGCACAGATGCAGCATTCTTTAATTAATTATTAGGCAAATTGTTGCTTATGTATCTTTATAGTTTAGATGTATTTTATATTTTATGATTTATATTTAATATTTTAAACTTTATATTTGCTTTTTAAAATAGTTCTTTCATTTTCATTCCTAAAATACAAATTTTATAAAAAAGATTTCAATTTCCAACCAAAACATATTAATTTGCAATCCAAGACTCGATTCTTCAACGAGTAAGATGAATTTTTAACTAATAAGATTGATTTTTAACCAAAAGAAATTTAAATTAGAAATTAAAAAATAGCTGAATTCAATCAAGCAAGGCAAATATTTAACCAAATAGTTGATTTTCGACTAAAAAGTTAGATTTTAAGACAAAAGTTCATTTTTCTTTCAAAAATATTAACTTCTAATTAAAAATACAATTTTTTTTTTTAAATTAACGAATTTTCAAAAAATATATAAAATTTAAACAAAGAAAATATTTTTTAATACCGGAGTTCCACGAAGATGTTCAATTTTCAACAAAACAGTTGAATTCCCAGATACACAAAAATTAATTACTAATTACAATATAACATTAAAATTTTCAGTTAAACTAATTAATTTTTAACAAAAAAACAAATTTTTAATAATATAGTAAAAATGTCTGCAACAAACTTATTTTTTAATTAAAGAGTTCAACGGAGCAGCTGATTTAAAAAAAAGAAAGATTTTAATTGCAAATAAAAAACATTCGAAGTTTACCAGATAATATAATTTTGCAAAAAATAGTCAATTTTCAATAATCTTGTTAATTTTTCTACCAAAAATGACAACTTTTCAACAAGATATATTATTTCGAACCAAACATTTGAATTTTCTGTTTAACGGTCTGTTTTTAATTCAACTTTCTTTAAAAAAATGATATTTTGAGATTTAGATTAATAGATGTAATGATTAATATTATAAACAATTTTATAAAAAAATATTAAAATTGATCATTTTTCAATCTTTTTAGACGGTTCTTTTTTATATAATATTCGAAAAAAAATTCTAATATTTCTGCAATTTTGTAAATGATTAGATAATCAAAAATTGTTTGTTTTTTAATAAGAAATTGGAGAAAGAAACGCCTATCTGATACAATCTGTCGTAGAAAAAAATCTTTTTGCCAAGATATTTTTTTATTAGGTTACCAGTTATGCTAAATAATGGAAATATGCAAATAATTAAAATTGCGATTGTTGTAAACAAATTTATAAACAAATAATCGACTCTTGGAATTTTAACGTCATATTAAACAGTTTTTTTACACATCATTCAAAAGAAACATTTTTATTTTGAAATTTTAACAATACAGTTAAAGAGTAATTAACAATTCTGATCATTAGTAACAAATGAGATAAATAAATACCCGCCTTGAACATTCTCTTGCAAAATTTTTTTTCATTGCTATATATTATTAGCATCAGGTTACCAGTTGTGCTAAATAATGAAAATTTACCAATAATTAAAAATGTGATTTTTACAAAGAAATTTATAAACAAATTGACCTTGTTATTTTAAAGACACATTACGTGTTTAAAAATATATAATATTCTGAAAAAACTTTTAAATTAAAAAATTAAAAGATATTAAAAATTTTCTGTAATTAATAACAAAGTTGATAAAAAAATAAAATCTTGTATGTTTTTTTTTTGATAATTTTTCAAATCAAATATTGCTGTTATTAGGTTATCGGTTGTGCCAAATAATGGGAATATGAAAATAATTAGAATGGAGATTGTTATGAAGAAATTTATAAACAAATATTCAAGTTTTTCATTTTAAAGTAATTTTAACCGGTCTTTCTTTTCATAACTTTCTGAAAACATTTTTATTCTGATATTTTTTATAATTAAAATATGATTAAAAAAAAGGCTACGAGTGATGAATTATCATGGAAATATACCAATAATTTAAATTTTGATTGTCGCAAGAAAATTTGTAAACAAATTTATGACTTGAAGTTTAATGTAGAAATTAGACGATTAATGAACAATTAAGATTGTTACTAACAATTCTATAAATAAATACCCTTTTCGGAAATTCTTTTGAAATAAAATATTTTTTTTACGAAATATAATTTGTGACAGCTTACGAGTAATTTCTTATAATGTAAATATGTCAATACAGTTAAACTCTTCTATTGTGCCGGGTTTTTGGGCTGGCGGTGGTGGGGAAATACCTTAATAGACTGCCGCTTCGGTTGAAAACGATTTTGTTTGTTCACGCCTGACTGACCTTCCCACATCCGGTACACCCAGCGCATCTCCTGTTATACCTACCTGCAGCACGGCGTCAATTCTCGGAAAGCTATAGAAGGGAGAGCTATTGAAGAGTCCAACTGTAATTAAAATTGTAAATTTCGGAAACCATTTTATAAATATATATTAAAAGTTGTAATTTTTAAATATTTTTAGAGGGTTCTTTTTTATATAATATTTTGAAAACATATTTATTCTAGTATTTCGGGAATTATATTATCAGATAATTAACAATATTTATTACTAGTAACCAATTTTATAAAATGATATATTTATTTTCTTATAGTCATCTATTTACTTATATAGTTTCCTTCTCTTCACCTATTTTCTTCTCACCTATCTACTTGTTATCTATCAACTGCTTCTCTTTCTCCATCTTCTCCCCTTCATGATTTTTCTTATGTATTTTTTGGTTCTTATAAACAGCCTCCTCTTTGTATTTTAAAATGAGGTGAGAAAGATGAGAAGGGTGCTGACGAGAAGTAGGAGGAGGAGGAGGGAGAGATATTTGAGAAGATAGCTAAAGAGGAGATAGAAGAGGAAAATGAGAAGGAGGCTTAGGAGATAGTTGAGGAGACAGAGGAAGCGGAGAGGGAACAGAAGATAGATGTGGAGGACATAGGCGAGGAGCGGGTGATAAATAAAGAGGCAGATGAGGATATGAAAAAATATGAAGTATATCAGCAGATAGACAAGAAAATGTGTCAGGAGCAGATGGTTTGTAATTGAGACGGATGTAGAACAACAGAAGGATAACCATACAGGTACGGAACAGATAAGTCTAGAGGAGGAGGAGGAGGAGGAGGAGGATCAGCACATAAATGAGGGGATATCTAAGGAGTCAGATAAGGAGAAGGAAGAGGAGAAGTAGGAGGAAAGTTATGAGTAGGGGAACGTCAGGTAGATGAGGATATAGATGTGGAGATAAATTAAGAGATAGACGAAGAGAAAGATCAGTATATATAAAATGAGGAGGAAGGGGCGGAATAGGAGGAAGAGAATGATCTCCTTATCCACCTTCTGATCATCTTCTCCTCTTTTTGTATATCCTCCTCAAATAGCTTCTGAATCTCTCAACATCCTCCTCATTATATTTTACCGTATTTTATAAGATAAGGAGGAGGATTTTGAAAAGACATAAAATATATATATAAGATGATCAGGAGGAGGAGGAGGAGGAAGATAATTATATACATGAGAATAGCAAAGACAAAGAGAAGGAGGAGGATGAGAAAATAGATGTTAAGATAGATGAGGAGACAATAGACTTGGAGGAGGATCAGAAGATGGAGGTGGAGGATGGAGATAGTAGAAGGGAAGGAGAGGATCAGGCGATAGATAAGGAGGAAATAGAAGAGAAGGAGGGTCGGTAAGATAGATCACTGATGCATTAGCTTTCGTTTGATCCCAAAACTAATGTTACTGACAATTCTATAAGAAAATTCCCGCAACGGACATTGTCTCAGAATTTGGGAAATTAGATTAATGGATAATTTATTATTGTTATTAAAATAACCAATTCTCTAAGCTAATACCAACTATTTCTTTGTTTTTATTTGTTAGAAATTATTATATTTTTAACGAACTTAGATCCTTCACAGATTAGAAAGAAGTTTAATGCAGAAATTAAATAAAAAATTAACAAATACGGATATTACAAACAATAATTCTAGAAGAAAATTCCCTTAATAAAAATTCTCTTAAAGCAACATGATCTTAAAAAAATATATATTGTTTATACGAGGTTCCCAGTGATGCGTAATAATGGAGATATAATAATAATTAAAAACGTCAGTATTGTAAACTTGATAAAAAAGTTTTTCATATAACATTCTGATATCATTTTTATTCTAAAATTTTGGAAATTAGATAAATAGGCAAATTACTAATTGTTATTAATAACAAAAAATGTTGCAAACTTATGGGCCGACTAAAAAATACTGAAAAATCAAATTTCCGATGCCGTAAAATACTTTAATTGGAAACTTACTAAATAAAGAAATTCCTAAAAAAGAAAATTCCGGACTGGAAAAATTTCCGAAAGATAAAATCCCCAAATTATAAAATTCCCAAATAGTGAAATTCCCGAGCTAGAAAATTTTCGAAGAATAAAATTCCCGAATTGTAGAATTTCCTAATCGCAAAATTTCCGATTTGTAAATTTCCCGAATAATATAATTGTCGAATAGCAAAATTCCTAAATTAGTAAATTCTTGAATAATAAACTACCGAATTATACAATTTCCGAAGAAGTAAATTCTCGATTTGGAATATTTTCGAACAATAAAATTCTTGAAATAAAATACTTCCGAATAATAAAATTTCCGCGTTGCGAAATTTACAAATAAAAATTTCATAATTTTATACATTTTATAATTTTATAAAAAATTAATTTATTTAATTTAATTAACTCAATTAATTTTATAAAAATTAAAAAAATTTTAGTTCTTAAATTGCGGAATTCCCTAATTAGAAAATTCCCGAGAAATAAAATTTCGGGCTTGAAAAATTCCTGAATAATAAATTACCCGAATTATAAAATTCCCAGATAGGGAAATTTCCGAGCTAGCAACAATTTTCGAATAATAAGATTGCCGAACTGGAATATTCTTAAATAATATAATTCCCGAATTATAATATTTATGAGTTTGAAAATTACCGAATAAAGGGACGACTGAAAAAGTCTGGAAATTGGAAATTCCCGAATTGGAAAATTTTCGTTAAATAAAATTCCCCAATTATTGAATTTTTAAATAATGAAGTTCCCGAATTAGAAAGTTTTCAAATAATATAATTCCTGAATTTATAAATTTCTGAATAATAACATTCCATATTAATAAAATTAAAATTCTCGAATAATAAAATTTTCTAATAAAAAGTTTCCTGAATTAAAAAATTCTCGAATAATGAGATTTCCGAATTACAAAATTCCCGAAAAATTAAATTCTTGATTTAGAACATTTTCGAATAATAAAATTTCCGAATTGGGAAATACCCGAATGATAGAATTTCCGATGAATAAAATTAACGGATAATAAAGTTCCCGAATTTGGAAATTCCCTAATTATAAAATTCACAAAAAATGAAATTCCTGAATTGGAACGCTTTCGAATAAGAAAATTCTCATATAAAAAAATTTCCAAATAATAAAATTTACGAATAATGACATTACCGAATAATAAAGTTTCCGAATAACAGAATGCCTTAATTATGAAGTTCTAAAATTGGAAAAATCCCAAATTGGAAAATTCTCGAATAATAAGACCCCCGAATTATAAAATTTTCGAATAATTAAATTCTCGATTTGGAACAATTTCTAAAAATAAAATTCCCGAATAATGAAATTTCTGCATTGGAAACTTCCGGGATAATAAGATTCCCGATGTAGAAAATTTTAGAATTGGAAAATTTTCGATTAATAAAATTCCTGAATTATTGAATTTCTAAATAATAAAGTTCCCGAGTTGGAACGTTATCGATTAATATAATTGTTGAATTGAAAAATTCCCGAATAATAAAATTCCATAATAATAAAATTCCTGAATAGTAAAATTCCCCAATTGGAAAATTTCCGAATAACAAAATTCCTGAATTGGAAAATTATCGAATAATAGGATTTTATAATGATCAAATTTCCGATAATTTAATTTTCGAATTATAAAATTCCCAAATTAAAATATTCCCGAATCATAAAGTTTCCAAATTGCGAAATTCCTGAATTGGAAAATTTTCGAGTAATAATACTCTTAAATTATCAAATTTCTGAAAATTTAAATTTCCGAACAATAAGAATACCAAATAATGTAGTTGCGGAATTGGGAAATTCCCGAATTATAAAATTTCAAAAAATTTAAATGTTTAAATAATAAAATTCCCGAATTAAAATATTTCCGTATTGCGAAATTCTCGAATAATAAGACTTCCGAATGATAAAATTTCCGAAAACTAAATTTCCGAATAATAAGATTATCGAAGAATATAGTTCCCGAACTGGGAAATTCTCGAATCATAAAATTCACGAAAAATGAAATTTCCGAATTGGAAAATTTTCCAATAAAAAAATTCCCGAATAATAAAATTTTCAAGGAATATAATTTACGAATAATGAATTTACCGAATAATAAAGTTTCAGAATAACAAAATTCCTGAATTATGAAGTTCCCAAATTGGAAAATTCCCGAATAACAAAATTCCTGAACTGGAAAATTCAAGGGTAATAAAATTTCCAAATCATTAAGTTTGCAAATAATAAAATCGCCTAATAAGAAATTTCCCGAACTATAAAATTTTCGATTTGGAACATTTTCAAATAAAAAAATTCCCGGATTAAAATATTCCCGAATTATAAAATTCACGAAAAATGAAATTCTCTAATTGGAACATTTTAGAATAATAAAATTGCCGAATAAAAAAATTTCCAAATAACAAAATTTCCGAATAATAAAATTATCGAATAAAAAAGTTTCCGAATAACAAAACTCCTGAATTATGAAGTTCCCAAATTGGAAAATTTCAGAATAATAAAATTTTCGAATTGGAAAATTCTAGGATAATAAAATTCCCGACAAACAAAATTTTCAAATAACAAAATTCCTGAATTGGGAAATTTCTGAATAATAAGACGCCCCAATTATAAAATTTGCGAATAATAAATTTTACCGAATAACAAAATTCCTGAAAGTTTACGAATAATAAAATTACCTAATAAGAAGGTTGATAAATTTTTAAGTTCTCAAATTATAAAATTCCCATTTAATGAAATTCTCAAAAAGTTTCTAATATTACCCAATGGGGAAACTCCCGCATTATAAAATTCCCGAATATAAATAATTAAAATTTTTTTACTCATTGAAACTGTTAAAATTAAAATTTTAGTTCTTTATATTCGGGAATTTTATACTTAGTAGATGTTATTATTCGCGACTTTACAATTATCTCAAACTAATACTTATTTCTTCGATTTTTTTGGAAGATATTTTTTTATTTTCAACGAAATAATAATAATAAAAATAATTAAAATTACCTTTTCTTGTAGAACCTCACATTGAATATTATTATTATTATTACAATAAAATTGCCTATATTTATATGGAAATTGAATATGTTTCAGTACAATAAAGCAATAATTATGATCTTTTTTTTATTTTCATGACAACAACTCACATCACTTTTATCGTCATTATTAACGCATTTACATATTTATTTATATTGTATACAATTTCTTTCTATCATAATCGCTGTTTCGATTCTGACTTACAATTTGTCGATCATATTTTTCGCCATTTTTAATGACACCCATTCATTCTTATATCTTAGTTAAATATTCAATTGCAATATATTTACAGCATTCATGACTAATTTCATTGAAGACACATATTTACAAAATTTGCGACGATTCGTTGTAATTTGGGGACATGAAAAAAAATTTGATTATTGTCCGTCGCAATTTTAAAAAATCGATATTCTATTCATAATTTGTTTAAAAAAAAGGTTAATTATCTATATATAAAAACGGAATTTTTCGTTATTTTCTATCACGGAGTCTATCACAAATATGTCACTGAAACCAATTTGTATTGTAAAAAAATTTTAATATCTAGTGGATATCACAGAAAATATGTGATTGAACAACATGTGATAAATTATGTTAATTTATGTACACTATTTACACAAGAATTTACCTATTGATATTTTATTAACATAACATTTTAATTTTATTTTATACTTAAAAAATATATAAACTCTAAATCTGTGTTAGTTAAAAATTAATGATTGAAAAGCAAAAAATCAATCACAGATTCAATTAGTTAATATTTCATTAATAATCTAAATAAGAAAATAATTCAAATGTAGAGATTATTTATATAAAAAACTGAGAAGGCTTAAAAACAATAGAAAAATAACTGAATAAATTGATGAATAAATTACATTTTTGTAAAATCAGGGAGGAATTTCTAACTGTTAAGAAAAAACGAAAAATTCACTTTTACATGAATTTTATAATTATGTATTAACTATTTTATATAGTATCTTAATGGCTATTTTTTTAATCGAAACTTTATTTTACACTACTTCAAAATTAGACTGACTTTTTCAAATATCCTAATAGCCAGTGAAAAAAAACTATTACAAATTTTATTAACATTTCCACGGAATTCTATTAGCAAGTTGATTTTTTTTTCTTCAAATTTCGAAATAGCTATTATATAATTCATCTACTCTTTGGATCATGTAAAAACTTTTAAATTTATCTTCGATGATACAGATAGGCCTATAATTTATTTATATGTACAAAAAAGAGTAATGATATGCTCCTCAATTAATATTTTTCACTTCGAAATAAAAAAATAAATAAATGTAAATCTAAAAAAAATTAATAAATTGATAAATAAATTTTAATAAACAAAAATTTTGTTAAATAATATAGAATTACGTCAGTCGAAATTCCGTTTACAATTTCCTATTTACATAAGATGCTAATCTGCTAAAAGCAATTTTATACAACACTATCTTGAGCTTGGGCGATTTTTATTACGCCATAAAATTCCGCTGGCGGGTTGCCTCTTCTATTTTCTTTTTCTTGGTTTACTGTCAAAATGAGCTTTGAAATTAATTTTAGATTACATAAAGGACAAGAACTTATGGTTGCCAGGGCCGAAAATGTTATAAATTTTGGATCATACGTCTTTCTAAGGTAGACCCCCCCCCCCCCCCCCCCCCCCCCCCGACGACCGACTTAAAAGAAGAGGGTAAAAATATGTTTATGGAATTGTTTTGATAACACAGGCTAGAATTATATAAAAACAGGAGAAATGAGATTTCTTAGGAAGTTTTCTATACTAATAATATTATATTTTTCAACAAAAAAGATCAAATTTTAACCAAATAGTTGAAGTTTGAAAAAATAAATAAAGAGAGGGATTTTGAATCAGGTAGGTGTTTTCTTATCAGAAATGATTAATTTACAACAAAATATAGGAATTCTTAACCGAATAGTTTAAAATAAATTAACTCTTAATCAAAAATGTAATATTTAAATTTTCGAACAAAAAAATGAATTTTTCAATAAAAGTATAATTTATAACCAAAGAAGACAATTTTGCAACAAAATAAATAAATTTTTAATAAGAAAGTTGAACTTTCATCTAAAATAGATAAATTTTGAACCAAGTGATTGAATTTTCACTTGAAAAGATAAATTTTGACCAAAGATCTATATAAATTTTTAAACAAATGGTTATAATAAAATGGAACAGTTAAATTTTTATTTAACAAGTTAATTTTTAACAAACAAAAAAACAACGAATTTTGAACAAAACTGTTCAATTTTCAACCAAATCAACAAAATACATGATTTCTCAGCGACAAAGATGAATTTTTAAATAATAAGATTGATTTTCTACAAAAAAACGAATTTTAAATGAAATAAATTAATTTCCAATGAAATAGTTGAATTTTTAGTTGAAAAGATACATTTCGATCGAAAAATATGGAATAGTTCAACTTTCAGTTAAAAAATTAATTTTTAACAGGGAAGATTGATTTTCTACCAAAGAAGACTATTTTTTTTTGTTGATAAAATATAAGAATTTTCTACTAAAAATATGAATTTCTTACCAATAAGATCGAATTTCTAAAAAAACACGGATTTTCAATTAACTAAATGAATTTAAAAAAAGCTTATGATAAAATGGAACAGTTAAATTTTTATTGAAGAAATTAATTTTAAACAAAAGAAAAAACAACGAATATTTACATTTTCAGTAATAACATTAATTTTTTAAAATAATAAACGAATTTTGAACAAAGTGGTTGAATTTTCAATTGTAAAGATAGATATTAACCGAAAAATATGGAATACTTCAACTTTGAGTTAAAAAATTATTTTTTAAACGGGAACATTGATTTTCTACCAAAGAAGACTATTTTTTGGATGCAATACTAGAATTTTCAACTCAAAAAATAAATTTCTTACCAATAAGATGAATTTCCTAAAAAAAATACGGATTTTCAATCAACTTAAAGCAATTCTAAACAAATGCTCCTAATAAAATGGAACAGTTAAATTTTACTTAACAAATTAATTTTTAACAAAAAAAAGAATTAAACAAAAACGAAGAATTTTGAACAAAATTGTTGAATTTTCAAACCTGTGGTTAATTTTTGCAATTAAAAAAAAAAGTTTCAACAATTAAAATGCAATAGTTGCATCTTTAGTCAAAAGATGATTTTGCACAAAACAATAGAAAATTGTGACCAAAAATGAAATAGTTAAATTTTAAGTACAAAAAATTAATTTTCAAACAAATCAAACAAATTTTCAACAAAATAGACGATTTTTGAACGAAATAGATAATTTTTTAACCACAAAGATGAATTTTTTTAGTAAGGAAGAAGATTTTTCATCATACATGCATTTTTAACGAAAAGGTTGAATTTTTATCTGAAAAAGATAATTTTCCAACCAACTATAGAATAGTTTAACTTTACACTAACGTAATTAGCTTTCAACAAAATACATGAATTCTCAATAAAGTAGTTGAATTTTAAATTTATACAGATAAAATTTTAACAAATAAAATGGACTTGTTAAATTTTCAGTTGAAAAAACTAACTTTCAAGCGAACAAAATGAATTTTTAATAAAAGAGATGAATTTTCAAATAAAAAGATTGATTTTCACCTAAAAATTCAATTTCTCAACCAGGAAGATTGATTTTCTACGAAAAATGATGAATTTTCGATCAAACAAAAGAATTTACAACCAAGTGGTTAAATTGACAATTAAAAAAAAAATTTCAACGAATAAAATGGAATAGTTTATTTTCATTTGAAAAAATTAATTTTTAAACAAACGAAACATATTTTTAACAAGATAGATGACTATTAAACCACTGAGATTTTTTCAGGTTTTAATCAAATAGTTTATTTTGTTAATCCGGAAGTTTTTAGCTTCAAACAAAAAATAGTTAAGTTAAATAAAAGAAGTTGAATTTTCAACAAAAAATAAAATCTGGGCATTTGTAGCCCGAGATGAATTTAAAATCAAAATTATGAATCTTTAACCGAAAAAAATTTTTAACTTCAGAAGAGAAATTTCCTACAAAAAATGTAGGAAGATTGATATTTCGACATCAAAACAGCAGTATTCTGATTGAAAAATACAAATTTTGCAATAAGATTATTAATTTTTTTAAACAATAAAAGTAAATTTTTCGCATAACCAAAAATTGACCTTTAGCTATAAGTTGGATTTTCTTATTCGGTTCTATATAAATTTAGTTAGCATTTAAATGTAAAACCGAGAAAATGAAGAAATTAGGGAAATACGTAAGGATAAGTCTTTAAAACCAGCGATAAATAAATAGGAATATTAATAATTTATAGACTACACACTTTTTAATCCGGACTATAAAAAGTGTTTCAAACTACGCAACATTTTAGGCCCTGATTATTGCCAGTGAGCAGAGAGCAGTGTTGGGTAAGTAACTTTTTTTTATCAGTAACTTGTAACAGTTATATTGATTTTTAAAAAGGTAACTCGTTAGTGTTATATTACTAGAAGAAGAAACTTTAAGTTCCCTAAAAGGTACTCTATATTTACTCTCCAACCATCAATTTTTTTAAATTAAAGGAGTTAGATAAAAAGATAGAAGAGCAGCAGTAGGATGAGAAGGAAGAAGTAGAACTGATCTATCTCCTGATTTTCTTCTTCTTCTATCTCCTCTTCTATCACCTCATCTTTCTCCTCCTTCTCCTCAACTATCTTCGCCTCGTTTATCAGCTGACTCTCTTCCTTTCTCTCCTTCCCCTGATCAGTTTTATAATTGATCTCTTACCTCTCCTCAACATCCTCCTCCTTGTATTTCAACATGGCGTAGGTAATATATAAGAAGGATATTAATGAGAAGCCGCAGATAGATAAGAAATTTAAACAGTTGGAGAGGAAAATATATGAGAAGATAGATGAAGAGGAGATACAAGAAGAGAAGAAGGTCAAGGTAATTGTTGAGAAGGAGATGGGAGCAGAGGAGGAAGAAATTTATGAGATAGTTGAGAAGTAGGCATCAGGAGAAGGAGGAGATAACTAAGCATGAAACGAAGGATTGGCAGGTAGATAAGAATATAGGCGAGAAGGTCCGGGTTTAGGATATACTTGAGAAGGAGATAGAAGTTAAGACGCAGGTTCAGTAGATAGATAAAAAGGATATAGGTGAGAAGGAGAAGATGAATGCAGAGATAGATGAAAATAAACAATAAGAGGAAAATGCTCAGATTGATGAGGAGATATGTAAGAAGGAGAAAGAGGAGATAAATGAAAAGATAGATAACGAGATAGAAGAAGAGGGAGATGAGGTAATAAAAGAGGAGGATCATGCGATAGTGGAAAAGGAGGAAATAAATAAAGAAACATATAAAATAAAAGAAGAGGAAAAAGAGGATCTGCAAATAGATAGAGAGTTATGTCACGAGAAGGAGAATGTTTAGGGTATATAATTGAGAAGGTGAAATAAAAAGAGGAGGAGGAACACAAGACATAGGAGGAGGAGGAGGTATGTGATGAAAAGAAGATAAATTAAGAGATAGTTCTAGATATAAAATAACAGGATAAAGATCGGCAGATATGAAAAAAATAGGTGAGGAGATAAAAAAAGAGGGGGAGGAGGAAATAAAAGAGGAGGATGATGAGATAGTAAAAAAGAAGGAGATACATGAAGATACAGATGCGGAGATAAAAGAGAAGGAAGATGATCAGATGATAGATAAAGAGGTAGGTCACGAGAATAAGGACGTTGAGGATACACTTTCGAAGGAGAAACATAAAGCGGAAGTGAATTAGAAGATATATCAGTAGAAGATAATAGAGGAAGAGAAGATTAATTAAAAGATAGTTGAGGAGATAATCTAAGAGGGAGATGGGGAAATAAAAGAGGATGAGATATGTGAAGATACATGAAGATACAGAATTTCCGAATTGCAAAATTATCGAATAATAAGATTTCCAAATAATGAAATTCCCAAATTGGAAAATTTCCGAATTATAAAATTCCGAAATTATAAAATTCCGAAAAAAAGAAATTCGCAAAAAATAAAATTTCCGACTTGAAACATTTTTGCATAATAAAATTCCGGAATAGTGAAATTCCCGAATTGGAAAATCTTTTAATATTGAAATTTCTGAATGGAAAAATTCCAGAATATTAAAATTTCTGAAATGGAAAATTCCCGGATAATAACATTCCTACGTAGTGAAATTCTCAAGTTAGAAAATTTTCGAATAAAAAAATTTCCGAATTGGAATATTCCCAATTAATAAATTTCTCGAATTAAAAAATTCCGGAAGAATGAATGATGAATGATTTATGAAATAGTTGAGCAGGAGGCATGTTAAGAGAAGGAGGGTCAGAAGATAAAGGAGAAGCAAAAAGGTGAGGAGGAGGAAGAGGAGGGGGATATTAAAACATGAATGAAAAGGTACCATAAGAGGAGGATCTTCAGATATATAAGGAGATAAGTGATGAAGAGGAAGAGGAGATAAATGAAAATATAGGTAAGGAGATAGAAGAAGAAGGAAAGGGGGAAATAAAAGTGGAGGATTATGCGATAGTAGAAAAGGAGGAGATACATTAAGATAAAGATAAGGTGAAAGAAGACGAAGAAGAGAATCTGCAGATAGATAAGGAGGTATATCATAAAAAGGAGAATGTTTAGGATATATACTTGAAAAGGCGAAAAAATAAGAGAAAGAGCATCAGAAGATAGATGAGGAGGAGATAGGTGAAGAAGAGAAAATGAATTAAGTGATAGGGTAGGAGATAAAATAACAGGATGAAAATCGGCATATAGATGGAAAGATCGGTAAGTAGATAGACGAAGAGGGTGAGAAGAAAACAAAAAAGGAGGATTATGAGACAGTAGGAAAGCAGGAAAAATATAGAGATACAGAAGAGGATATAAAAAAGAAGAGGAAGAGGATCACAAGGTGAATAAGAATGAGATAAGTGAGGTAGAGGAGATAAATTAAGAGACAGTTGTGGAGATGAAATAAGAAGAAGAGGAGCAACAGATAGATTAAAAGATAGGTGAGGAGACTACAAAAACAGTTGTATGAGGAGTTTGAAGAGGATGATGATATAGTAGAAAAGGAAGAAAAACATGAAGATACAGAAGACAAGGTAAAAGAAGAGGAGGAACAGAATAGGCAGATAGCTAAGGAGATAGGTTTCGAGAAGGAGGGCGCTTAGGACTTACTTGAGAAGGAGAAATAAGTAGAGGAAGAAGATCAGAAGATAGATGAGGAGGAGTTAAATTAGGAAACAGTTGTGGAGATTAAATAAGAAAAGTAGGCTGGTCGGCAAATAGACGAATAAGGCTTGGATAAGGATAAATGAAAAGATATAAGAATAAGAAAAGTAGAGGAACACATAAGAACTGAAAAGGGAGCGGAAGGATCAGCGTGTAGGTGAGGAGGAGATAGGTGACGAGAAAAATATAAATTAAGAGATAGATACACAAATAGATTGGGATGTAGAAGAGAAGAAGGAAATTACGAAATTAAAGAAAGAGATGAAGCTCATAATCTATCTCGTGACTTTCTTCCCCCGCCCCCACTTCTTCCAACTTCTTCTTAACTATCTTTTAAACATCCATTTTCTATTTTTGAAATACGTTTCATTAATTTCCTCATATATCTCCTTACTGCCCTGATCATTTTTATTATCTATCCCCTGCATTTTCCCAATATTTTCCTCTTTATCTTTCACCTCACGTTAAAAGATAAGTAAAAGGATATTAGGAAGAGGTAAATGATAGATAAAGAAAGTGATCAGGAGGAGGAGGGTCAACAGATAGATGAGTAGGAGAACGGTGACAAAATGGAGGAAAGATATGAGGAGGTGATAGAATGGGAGGAGGAGATGGAAGAGGAGGAGAAGGAAGAGGAGGAGAAGCAAGAGGAGGGGGAAGAGGTGGAGCAGAAGAAGGAGGAGCAGGAGGAGCAGGTAAAACATACAAGTCGTGGAAGGGAAGGAGGCAGTACAGAAGATAGAAGAGAAAGAGAATCGGTAAGTAGATAGCTGATTCATCAACTGTTGGTTTATCACAAAATACTTCTTTTTCTCAAAAAGTAGATAGGTAATACAAATAATGTATTTACGTAACTAAGTTGCGTCTCGAGTTACTTGTCTAAAAAGTAACTATGTTACTACCCAACACTGGGAGAGGTAATATAATTTTTTATTAACTAACTCTCCAAATAAGTCAACAGCGCGGTCTGAATTGTCTTGTCGATTCCATATTAGCTCTGGATCGGCAAGTCGCTCTTCGCTAGACAAACTGCGAGGGTGTTTTCCAGCAGCCTTCACAGCAGGGCAGAGCACTCTTGAGTGTGTCTTTGAAGGCCTCGCGAAAGTCGCGATTGAAGTATGCGTAAATCAACGGATTCAAGGCGCTGTTAAAGTACCCTATCCAAAAGAGGACGGAGACCACTGCTTCGGGAAAGTAACAAGCTTCAGCGCAAAGAGAGGCCGTCAAGTACCTAAAAGGGAAAAAAGAAAATTAGCATCCTTAGAAATTGTGACGAATGCTCGGATTTTAAATTAAATAGTAGCACGCGCGCTTTCATGTTAACAGTGTTTTAAACTTCTTAACTTATAAGAGTTTTTTTAATTTCTGAAAGAATAATGAAATACATGGTGAGTAACAATTGGATTAAAAAACGATTTTTCGAAATTTGATCTTTAAAGGTTTTAATTCATTTATGATACTTTTATCGATAGATATTAAGCATTATTTCTCAAGTGTTTCTAAATCAAAAATCAAATTTGTCCGTTCCAATTGAACTTAGGCAGAGAGTTGTGCTAATATATAGTTCTTTATATGTTAAAATTTTTTTCATTTGGATAAATATTTATTGAGGAGGAGGAGGTGAAAATTTTGGGATTTTCGCGAATATAGTATATTTCGGGAATGTTTATCTTTTCTAATGGAAAATTTAAAAAATCGTCTAATGCAGTTTCGATCATTTTTCTCATTCCCTTATCATTGATCATAGGCATTAAAAAAATTGACCTTAAAAAATCAAAGTCCAAAAAAAATTAGAATTTTTTCTAAAAACCGCATTTTTTCATATCAAAGAAAAGTTTAAGATTTTGCCGTTAATTGTTTGCAGCTTAAAAAGTGGTATGTTTATTTATGAAAAATTTTGAGTAAAAAGAGAGCTTTCTTCATTAAATAATTTTGAGAATCGGAAGTTAATTTCAATTTCTTATTATTGGTTAAAATAATATTTTATATTTTCATTAATAAAATATTAAATGTTTTTTTTAATTTAAAGCTACATAAAGACATACTCGCAAGCTTGCTTTTTAGACTAAATTTTTTAAAAAATAACTTTCTCTCCTATAAAAAGTCTAATTTACTTTAAAGCCTAATTTTTAACCGTGAAATATTTATTGTTACAAAATATTTTCTTTAAATTAAAAGAATGCGAAAACCCCTATAGAAATTGTAGTATACAAGAGTTTTTTCATTGCTAATAAATACTGAAAATTGAAAAAACGATAAGTGATCAAAAACCAATCATCGCTTATTTATAGGAAGAAAAAATAGAAATCTTACTTTTGAAACCTTTAGGATCTTAAAGAGAAAAAATTAACGTTTCTTTTGAGTCACAAAAAATACTGTTTCCAAAAAAGTCAAATTTAAGAAATTTTTCTATTTTATGTTTGAAGGTTAATTTTTTTCAAAACATGCTTATGATAGATGGAATGAGAAGTAAATATTCAAAATAATTCGGATGAATTCAAAACATTTTTGTGAATTAAGTGGAATTCTGGCTAGTTCACTACAATTTTACTAAATTTAACAGAATTTTAATCATTCAACTAAATTTCTAGGGAAGTTTACATATTTCTAGTGATTTATCCATAAATTTAATTGATTAAAAAGAATAACTCTCCTGAACTTATCAGTAGGTTACTTTAAAAGAAAGTATCTTGTAATAGTAATGTTACTGAAAGTAGTAAATTCAAGTTCCCTAAAAGTCACTTTAAATTAAGTGACTGCTCCTCAATTTTTGAAACTAAATGACAAGACAGATAATAAGATAGAATAGGGAAGAAGAAGAAGGAAGATATGTTTCCTCCTCCTCCTTCTTTAGCTCTATTTTATCTATCTGCTTTTAGCCTCGTTCCCCTTTTCCTTTCCTTCTTGCCCATCCTTATATGTCTTCTCTTTCTCCTCCTTCCCCTCCTCCTCCTCCTCCTCTTCCTCCTCATTTATCAAATGATTTTTTCCTCCCCCTTTCCCATAATCATACTCTTTACTCTCTGGCCTCTCCTGAACATCCTTTTTCTCGTCTTTCAACATGAGAAAAAGATAAGGAGGAGTATGTTGAGAAGACAGTTGAAGAGCAGAAGAAAATGAGTGAAGAGATAAAAGAGCTGGACGAGGAAGATAGGAAAAAGACAAGGAGGCAGGTGAGGAGGAGGATGAGGTTTAGGATGTAGTTGAGAAGAAAATAGAAGCAGAGCAGGAGAATCAGGAGATACATGAGGAGGAGATAGGTGAGGAGGAGTGGATAAGTGAGGAGATAGTTTAGGAGCTTGTGAAAAATATTCGAATACTTATCTCGAATTTCAAGTTAACGAGACACTGCGTTTCAAAATTTCATAAAATCTTTGAAATCCATTAAAATAAACCACAATTACGTGAAGTTACATGCTATCGAATTATATATTCTAGAATCCCAGAAGCTCTTGAACTAAGGTTCTTATTTTGATCTCTCTAATAGCTTAATAGAAAATAGCCTGACCGGATATCAGAATTTCTGCGGTTCTATTCCCAGTGGAGCAAAAAGAGACAGATTTTCTTTTCAAGTAAAAATTTGATTTAAAAACTTGTTAAATGATTGAAATCTATTGATAACTCTTCGAAATCTGTTCAAGTATCTGACGATCTTTTCAATAATTTACAATCTTTTGAAATACCTTGCAAGTTTTTAAAGTTCTTGAAAATTCCTTAGAATTTTTCAGAATACCCTAAAATCTTAAAAATCCTTTGCAATCCCTGCAAATTTTTAAAACGTATTAAAAATTTCTTGAATTTTTCAAAATACCCGATAATTTTTCAAATATTCTAGAATATTTTTAAATCTGTTGAAACTTTTAAAAGTTTTTTAATATTTCTGAAAATTTTTTAACCTATTAAAAAGAAACATTTGGAATCCCTTCAAAGTATTGCAATCTTTTTTCATACCATAAAATACGTCAAAAGAATTCCAGAAAATTTATAAATAAGTATAGATCTGATTTAATAGAGGGTAACATATGAATTAATTTATCAAAAGAAAAATGACTTTTTAATTAAAAAAGTTACTGAAGTTTTTCATCAGAGTTGCTACACGATAGGGAATTCAGAAAAGTAATGGAAAATCCGGAAATTTGTGAAACGGTCAGGAAAATTCTGATAAGATCAGGATTAAAAACTACGTTAATTAACTATATAATATAATAATATATAATAAGTTAATAAACTACTTCGTTAATTACGTAGGACAATATGTCAGAAACTGCGTCAGATGCAATATAGGATACGCAGTCGTAAACTACATCGTAAATTGCGTAGGACACTACGTCAGTGAATACGTACGATCCGAAGTCGTAACCGAAGTCGTAAATTTCGTAGAACACTAAGTCAGAAACTGCGTTAGAAACAACGTGGGATTCAACATCGTAAACTACGCCGTAAGTTGCGTATGGAAATAGGTCGGAAACTGTGTAAATCACTTCGACAGAAATTGCGTCCACAACAGCGTAGGATCCGAAGTCGTGAAGGACATCATAAAATGCGTAAAAAAATTACGTCAGAAACTGCGTCGGACCTTGCGTTAGAAAAAAGTGTGGAGTCCGAAGTCGTAAACTATGTCGTAAATTGCGTATGACA
>NC_046662.1:2764963-2765740 GCF_010883055.1 Belonocnema kinseyi | reverse complement strand
AACTGATTCAGAAACAACGTAGGATCCGAAGTCGTGAACGAAGTGGTAAATTTCGTGGGTCTCTACCTCAGAAACTGCGTCAGAAACAACGCAGGATCTGAATTTTTAACTATGTGAGAAATTTCGTATAAAACTACGTCAGAAACTGCGTCAGAAACAACTTAGGATCCGAATTCTTAAACAACGCTCATAAATTGCGTACGACACTACCTCAGAAACTGCGTCATAAACAACGTAGGATCTGAATTTGTAAACTATGGTGTAAATTTCATAGGACACTACGTCAAAAACTGCGTCATATACAACGTACGATCCAAAGTCGTGAACTTCGTCGTGAACTTCGTCGTAAATTTCGTAGGATACTACGCCAAAAACTGCGCCATAATCAACGTAGAATCCAAAATCGTGAACGACGTCGTAAATTTCGTCGGGCACTACGTCAAAAACTGCGTCAGAAACAACGCAGGATCCGAATTCGTAAACTACGTCGTTAATTTCGTAGGATACTAAGTCAGAAACTGCGTCGGACACTGCGTCAGAAATAACGTAGGATCTGAACTCGTAAACTACGTCGTAAATTTCGTAGAAGACTACCTCAGAAACTACGTCATAAACAACGTAGGATCAAAAGTATAATCTTCATCAGAAACTGATTCAGAAACAACGTAGGATCCGAAGTCGTAAACTAATTCGTAAATTTCTTGGGTCTCTACTTCAGAAACTGCGTCAGAAACAACGTAGGATCTGAATTTGCAAACTATGGTGTAAATTTCATAG
>NC_046662.1:2741481-2764953 GCF_010883055.1 Belonocnema kinseyi | reverse complement strand
GCGTCGGACACTGCGTCAGAAACAACGTAGGATCTGAACCCGTAAACTACGTCGTAAATTTCGTAGAAGACTACCTCAGAAACTACGTCATAAACAACATAGGATCAAAAGTATAATCTGCTTCAGAAACTGATTCAGAAACAACGTAGGATCCGAAGTCGTAAACTAATTCGTAAATTTCTTGGGTCTCTACTTCAGAAACTGCGTCAAAAACAACGTAGGATCTGAATTTGCAAACTATGGTGTAAATTTCATAGGACACTACGTCAAAAACTGCGCCATATACAAAGTACGATCCAAAGTCGTGAACTTCGTCGTGAACTTGGTCGTAAATTTCGTAGGATACTACGCCAAAAACTGCGCCATAATCAACGTAGAATCCAAAATCGTGAACGACGTCGTAAATTTCGTCGGACACTACGTCAAAAACTGCGTCAGAAACAACGCAGGATCCGAATTCGTAAACTACGTCGTTAATTTCGTAGGATACTAAGTCAGAAACTGCGTCGGACACTGCGTCAGAAACAACGTAGGATCCGAATTCGTAAACTACGTCGTTAATTTCGTAGGATACTAAGTCAGAAACTGCGTCGGACACTGCGTCAGAAACAACGTAGGATCTGAACTCGTAAACTACGTCGTAAATTTCGTAGAAGACTACCTCAGAAACTACGTCACAAACAACGTAGGATAAAAAGTATAATCTGCTTCAGAAACTGCGTCAGCAACAACGTAGGGTCGGAACTCTTAAACTACGAGGAAACTGCTTCAGAAAAAACGCAGGAAGCGATGTCGTATGCTACATTGGAAATTGGGATAGTAACCAAAGTAGTGTAAAATTTCCTGACTTAAAAATAAAAATTTGGTGTAAATAGTTATTTCCTTATTAAAAAAGGGATCTTTAATTTTTTAAAGTTGAAGTTTTTCCGCCACTCTGATATCTATATGTAAATGCAAATAGATTAGATAATATGAAGTGTTGGCTGGTGAGCGAAATTGTAGAGCACACGTTGCGCCATGAATTGAGGACAAAGCAGCAGCAACATTAATTAAATTAAAGCTACGACAAGTCATGGGGCGACACAACGGAACTTCAGCACGAGCTTTGCAACATGGAATTCGTGCATATTTGACTCAGTTTAACATCACTGTATGTACAATTCTACATTGTATCTACTATCCACATGTCCGACACTGTGTCCTAAATCATCGATGTATTTCGAATGGAATTCAAATTCAGTGTCGTTAGATACAAGCAAGCAAGCACTAGAAGTGATTTACTTTACTAATTAATCTGCATGTCACGTCGAGTCGTGACCATTGACCAATCTGCGTAACTTCAATCCTACACAATTCACACAGGTACTCTCGGTAAGTGCATTAAATCAGTGGAAAATAATTCAAGAAGATGTTCAGATGTTGATGAGTCTAGTCTCCAATAAATGAGGTGATCAAATAAATGAAGCAGTTTTCATTACGGGTCATTAATTAAAAGTAATTACTGAAAGTAAAAGAAATTAAGTGGTATCTGATCAATAATCAACACTGTTTAAATTATTTATTTAAAAACATAAATGAAGAAAAAATAAAGAAAATGTCAAGGTATTGACGAGTCTAGTCTCAAATAAAAGCCGTGACCAAATGAAAGGAAACAGTACCCATTACTTGTGAGTGAATACAAATAAAAACTGAAAGTGAATGAAATTAAATAACTTGTCACTAATGAACAAAATTTTTTAACTAGTTAATCACCACCAATAAAGAAAAATAATTTGAGAAAATTTTCAAGTGTTGACGAGTCTAGTCTAAAATGAAGGCGGTGATCAAATGAAAAAAACAGTTTCCATCACTGGTTAGTATTTAAAAATGAGTACTGAAAGCGAATAAAGTTAAACGGTAACTGGTTAGTAATAAATAATGTTTTAATTATTTATTCACAATCATAAATGGAAAACAATTCAAGAAAATGTTCAAGTAGTGACGAGTTTAGTCTCAAATAAAACCGGTGATCAAATTAAAGGAAACAGTATTCACTACTCGTCAGTAAACACAAATAAAATATAAAAGTGGATAAAATTATGTGATAACTAATCAGCAATAATTTTTTTCTAAATTATTTCATCTCCACCAAAAAATAAAAATAATTGAAGAAAATTTTCAGGTGTTGACGAGTCTAGTCTCAAATGAAGGTGGTGATCAAATAAAAAAAATAGTTTCCAATACTGATCAGTAAATCAAAATGATTACTGAAAGAGAATAAAATAAAATGATAACTGATTACTAATCAACACTATTTTAATTACGAGTAGTCTTGCACGCGTCTATTTATCTTTTTATGAAAAAGAATGAACCAAAAGTCTATCTTTTCTATGTTATACATATTTAATTAATGTTACACAATATTAGTATAAAATAATAGAAGGCACCAAAGGATGAGTTCTGTACCTCAAACTGTAATTTATCTTTTATAATAGGATTTTAATAAATTTTATATTTTTTGATAGACAATTAAATTGAACTTTTTTATTCCAAACGAGCTTTTTTTTATTGAAAATTAATTTACACCCAAATTGATGAATAGCATTTATTACAATTTTGTAATTCACGTTGATGATAATCATATTCTTTGAATAATGAACTTTAAACTAATAATTATTATATTTCAATTTACATTGAAATTAGTGAAATTATTTATTAAAAATAACACTTTAAACCAGTGAATGCTTGAAAACTTATCACGTGGGGTGAAAGTGTTGTGAAAAATGTGGTTTATGGTGGTAGATGGAAGGGAAAGGTGTTAAAACTGTTTTATAGAAAAATAGTTTTTTGACTTGAAAGTTTAAGCATTTGGATACATTTTTTGATTTCCTAACTGACAATTCTTTATTTGTTGAAAATTCGTTTTTATAGATAAAAAATTAATAGTTTGAGTGGAAAACTCATCTCTTTGGTTGAAAAAATGTACTATTTCTTTTAAAAATATTTTTTTTTCGGAAATAAATTAATTTTTTTTGCGAAAAAGTAACTTTTCTACTTTTGGTCAAATTCGAATCTCTCATGGAAAATTAATCTTTATGATTGAAAATTAATTTACATACTTGTTCGAAAATTCAACTCTGGTTAAAAACTTAAATAATTTGTTGAAATTCTTTTTTTTAAAGATGTTCACCACTACGTTTTCATTGGGAATTCTTTTTTTGAATGCAACTCTTTTTTGTTAAAGATTAATCTTTTTTGATTGAAAATTTTATCATTCCGTTTAAAATTTATATTTGTAGGTTGGAAATTTAAGTATTTCGTTAAAAGTTAAAATATTCGGTTGTATATGCAAAAATTTCATTGAAAAGTCAAATTTTTAACAAAACCGTTTACACTGAAAATGAAAAAGTTTAACTTTCAGTTTAAAAAAATTAACGAATTTTCAACCAAATAGTTAAATTTTCATCAAAACATCTAACACTTAAAAAAATAGTTAAACTTTCAAATAAGTAGATAAATTTTCAACCAAAAACTAAAAAATATGATTATTTTAAAACAATAAAAGTTGAATTGAAACAAAACCTGCATTTTAAGAAAATTTTTAAGTTTTCAACCAGAGATAAATTTTTAACTAAAATAATGAATCCTCAACCAAAAAAATCGATTTTTAAAAGGTCGTTTAACCTTAAAACAATTAGAGAAATGTTTGAAAAAAAGATGAATTTTTAACTAAAGAAAGAATTTTGAACAAAAGAATTAAATTTTCAACTAAAATAATGAATAAAAAAAAATTCATTTTCACTCAATTAGTTTAACATTTACCCAAGTAGTCTGATGCAAATAATTTTCAGTCAAGAAAGAAAAAAAATTCAACTCAATTGTTGATTATTTTCAAAAAATATTTCAAAAAACTGTTCCCTTATAGTTTAAAAATCAAGCAATTGGTTGAAATTTCTCCCTTTTTGTAAAACATTAATCTTATTGTTTAAAAATTAATCTTTTGAACATAGAATTTATTTTACAACGAAAAAAAGTTCCCTTAAAATTTAATCTAAAAACAACATAATTCCTTTCCTGATCGATTCAGTGACTCGAAGTGCAGAACCTACCTAATGTTAAATGGATTCGATCTCCTTTAAAATAATTTTCATAACACTGTTTTTTTGTTGTTGTATAAAATTAATTTTTCTAACAGAAAATTCAACTATGACATTTTTAGTAGAAAATTAATCCTTTAAATTAAAGTGTGATCTTTTTTTGTTAAAAGTCTAACTAATTGTTTAATAATTTATGGATTTTGTTAGAAATTCGTCTTTTTTAGTAGAAAATTAATCTTCTTGTTTGAAAATTCATCTTCCTGATTGATGATTCAACCATTTTCGGACAATTCTTATTTTTTCAAAAATTAATTTATTGAAGTGAAAATTTAACTTTCCATTTTTGGTTAAAAATTTATTGATATTTTTAATTACAATCTGTTTTGGTAGAGAACTCAGATATTTTCTTCTAATTACACTTCTTTAAATTCGAAATAACTTTTTAAACTAAAACCTGAACCATCACATTTTTTCGTTGAATATTAAATTCATAATTGAAGCTTCATCTGTTTCTGTTTAAAACAAACCTTTTTGATTGAAAATTCAACTATTTTATTCAAATTTCTATATATATATATGTATTTTAAAATTAATTTCTGTGATGGTAAAATTTACTTATATTACTTTTGGTTGAAAAATGATATTTTTTAGATAAAAATCACATATTTGTTTGAAACTTTCTAGATTTCGTAGAAAACTCGTAATTTTTGGTAGAGAAGTAATATTCTTGGTTGAAATTAATATTTTTCATTAAGGATACAGTTATTTAAAAAAATTCATTTTCAGATTGTCAAAAATCAATTTCTTTAAAAGAAATTTCGATTCTACTATTTTTGTTGAAAATTGATATTTTAAATTGAAAATTGACCTTTTTAATTTAATAATTCAATTTTTTCAATTTTTCTGTTTTGGTAGAAAATTAATCCTTTTGGTTCAAAGTCGATCTTCTTTCGTTAATGAATGAACTATTTGGAAACAAATTCATCTGTTTTCATGCATTATTTGGAAATTCAGAATTTTGTTGAAAATTCGTCATTCTTGGTAGAAAAATAAACTTCCTAAAATTTTCAAAGCATCAGAGAAAAAAAAATCATTCAAACCATATTCTTAGTTAATTATGTTAAAAAATAGAGCCTACACGTAGAAAAAAACCAAACTCTTTATTTTTTAATTAAAATTCTTTAATAATTAATAGTTCTTGTACATTTACAAAGCAACATTGAAAAGAGTCATCGAATGGACCTTCCGAGTTGATTTCGAGAACAAATTTACTATTAGGATGAAGGCAAAACTCTTAATTTTTAAATTAAAATTGTTTAAATAATGAATAGTTCGTGTAAATTTACAAAGCAACATAGAAAAAAGTCATCCGATAGACATTCGAAGTTGACTCCATAAAAAAAGTGACTCTTAGGATAAAGGCCAAACTTTTAATTTTTTAATTAAAATTCTTTAAATAATGAATAGTTGTTGTAAAGTTGCAGAGCAACCTAGAAAGAAGTTATTAGATAGACATTCTTAGTTGATTTCAAAAACAAATTTACTCGTAGGATAAAGGCCAAACTCTTAATTTTTAAATAAAAATTGTTTAAATAATTAATATTTCTTGTAAATTTGCAAAGCTACATAGAAAAGAGCTATACGATAGACCTTCTTAGTTGACTCCATAAAAAAGTTACTCGTAGGATAAAGGCCAACCTCTTAATTTTTTAATTAAAATTGTTGAAATAATTAATAGTTCTTGTAAATTTGAAAATCAACATAGAAAAGAGTCATCCGATAGAGATTTATAGTTCACTCCGTAAATAAATTCACTCGTAGAAAAAATGTTAAACTCTTAATTTTGCAATTGAAATTCTTTAAATAATTAATAGTTGTTGTAAATTTTCAAAGCAACATAGAAAGAAATTATTAGATAGACATTATTAGTTGATACCGCAAACACATTGACTCTCAAAAAAGGGCACTTTCAATTTTGTAATTAAAATTGTTTAAATAATTAATACATCTTGTGAATTAGCAAAGAAACATAGAATAGAGTGATCCGATAGACATCCTCACTTGCCTTCGTAACAAAATTAAATCGTAGCAAAAAAGTCAAACTCTTATTTTTAAACTGAAATTCTTTAAATAAATAATAGTTCTTGTAAATTTACAAAGCAGCATAGAAAAGAGTTATTTGATAGACATTCTCAGTTGACTCCGTTAAAAAATTGACTCGTATCAAAACGGTTAAACTCTTGCTTTTAAATTGAAATTGTTTAAATAATTAACAGTTCCTGTAAATTTACAAAGCAGCATAGAAAAAAGTCATCTGATAGACATTCTTAGTTGACGCCATAAAAAGTGACTTTTAGGATAAAGGACAAACTTTTAATTTTTTTAGTATAATTGTTTAAATAATTAAAAGTTCTTGTAAGTTTTCAAAGCAATATAAAAAAGAGTCACCTGATGGACATTCTTAGTTAACTCAACAAACACACTGACTCTTAGAGAAACGTCACTTTTAGTTTTATCATTAAAATTGTTTAAATAATTAATAGTTCTTGTAAATTTGCAAATGCAATATAGAAAAGAGTCATCGGATAGACATTCTTAGTTGACTTCGAAAACAAATTGACTCGTAGGATAAAGGTCAAACTTTTAATTTTGTAATAAAAATTGTTTAAGTAATGAATAGTTCTTGTAAATTCGAAAAGCAGCATAAAAAGGTCATTGTATAGGCATTCTTACTTGGCTTCGTAAAAAAATTAACTCGCAGGAAAAAGAAATACTCTTTTTTTTTTAATTAAAATTATTTAAATGATTAATAGTTCTTGTAAATTTGAGAAGAAAAATAGAAAGCAGTCATCGGATAGACATTCTTGGTTGACTTCAAAAATACATTGACTCTTAAGAAAAGGGCACTTTTAATTTTTGAATTAAAATTGTTGAAACAATTAATAAATCTTGTAAAATTGCGAAGCAGCATACAAAAGAGTTATCGTGTAGACATTCTTACTTGAATCCTTAAAAAAAATGACTTGTAGAAAAAAGGGCAAAGTCCTAATTTTTTACTTAAAATTGGTTAAATAATTAACAGTTTTGTAAATTTTCAAAGCAATATAGAAATGAGTCATCATATAGACATTCTTAGTTGACTTCGAAAAGAAATTAACTTGTAGGATAAAGGTCAAACTTTTAATTTTGTAATAAAAATTGCTTAAGTAATGAATAGTTCTTGTAAATTCGAAAAGCAGCATAAAAAAGTCATTGTATAGGCATTCTTACTTGGCTCCCAGAAAATACCCACTTCGATTTTTTGGCTCTAACCCTTACATTAAAAAATTAACCCCTTTGTAACAAGCAAATATGAAATTGTCAAAAAATAACTTTTATTAAATTTTAGAGCTTGAATAGAGTCTCTGATTTTTGGGCTCCTTGAAATTACCCACTACGATTTTTGGACTTTGACCCTCAAAGTCAAAAATCAACCCCTCTCTGCCACGTAGATACAACTTTGTCAAAAAAATCAATTTTTCTAGAATTTTTCAATGGAAATAGCCTCTGATTTTTGGGCTTAAACCCTTAAAGTCAAAAATCAACCTCTCTCTACCAAATAAATACAACGCTGTCTACAAATAAATTTTTGTGGAATTTTTAAATGGAAATAGAGTCTTTGATTTTTGGGCTCCTGGAAAATACACGCTACGATTTTTGGGCTTCAACCCTTAACGTCAAAAATCAACCCCTCCCTACTACGTAAATAGAACTTTGTCAAAAAAAATATTTTTGTAGAATTTTTTAATGGAAATGAAGTCTCTGATTTTTGGGCTGCTCGAAAATACCCGCTACGATTTTGGGCTTAACCCCTCAACGTCAAAAATCAACCCCTCTCTACCACATAGATACCATTTTGTCAAAAAACAAAATTTTGTAGAATTTTGCAATAGAAATAAAGTCTCTGTTTTTTGGGCTCCTCGAAAATGTAATAAAAGTTATTTTTTTTAAATTTCATATCTGCTTGTTACAAAGGGGTTAATTTTTTATTGTAAGGGTTGAAGCCCAAAAATCGAAGTGGATATTTTCTGGGAGCCCAAAAAAGGCACAAAAATATCCCGTTAATAAACTACTGAACATTTTCAATTTCTTGAAGGGGGTTGATTTTGGAAGTTAAGGGTTGGGTTGGGGAAATTTTTTTGCGGATTCCAAGAGCTCAAAAAAGCCCAAAATTCTGATGTAATTGAATTTTTATTATTTAGTGATTTAAAGAAGTGGAGGTGCTGGGTTAATGAAAGCTGGTACCTCCACAAGAAAATTGATTTTTTGATAAAAGTAAAGGAGCCCAAAAATTTTAAATGCAGTCCAAAAAAAGCCCAAAATTCTGAGCTATGAAAAATTAAAAAATTCGATTGTGGAGGTGCTAGCTTAATGTACCTAGGCAGCCTGCATGCAGAAACCCCATGAGAATGTGGGAGATAGAGAATGGTCCATCTCTTTCACTCTTTTGGGTTTTCTTCATGCAGGCTGCCTGCTTGCAGAGATATGGAAGCACCCTGATACGCAGCTCTGTTCTTAACCTAAAAATGACTCTAGATTGAATTTCGGTGCGCATGCGTTGGCTTCATAAAAGATTCCCTTGATCTCGATTCTGATCTCGAATCTAAAGAATAGGCGGCGCGTTTAAATCCAACCAATAGGTGAAGAGATAATGTGGCTTCAGCTTTCGAGATTATATCGCAACCTCTTTTTTATGATAGGATTTAATCTCGGTTATAAATGGAAAATTATTCAAAAAGATGTTCACATGCTGACGAGTATAGTATCAAGTAATGACGCAAAATGTGAAAAAGATGACTTTTTTCGTTAAAAATAACGTTCAACCCACAAATATTGACCGATTTGAATTAAAAATTTTTTTAAAAAAAGTTTATAAGATTTCTAAGTGAGTTGTGGAGACTGATTTTCAATTAGGTTTTTAAATTTTTTATGAATAAACAAACATTACGAAAAAAGGGTTATTTTTTCTATTTCACGTTCCCGTTGCTTGTCACTAACATATGCTTTGTTAAAATAGTCTAAGTTCTATAGGCTAACATTATTTAAAGATATTCCAATATTATATAATAAACAAAAATTTTTTTATAAATAAATTATTTGTTGAAAGAATCTTTTTTATGATTTTACACAATTTTACGTTGTTTAAAATTATATTGCAAGAAATTAGGATAAAAACAATATACTAATAGAGAAATTTCTTCTTTAGGTTATTATTGTTAATAATATAAACAAATTTAATAAACAAATGTATGAATCAGGCATTTTTCGACAGAAAAATGGTTGTTTCTTATTTAATTTTTTAAATCAGGAACTTCATGCTAATTTTAGAAAATTTAAAGATTTTTCCAATAATGTTATGAGGTTTTTAAACAAATTAAATGAAAAATGCATAGCTAAGGCATTTGTCGAGAGGAAAATTCGTTTTATTTTCCATGACAACTTTTTAAATTAGAAACTTCATGACAAATTAACAAAAAATTCATAATTCATTGATTAATTTTATGATTTTTTTAAAACAAATTTAATAAACAAATGCATTATCCTTGAGCTTCAGCCTTCTTGAAAGAATAAAAGTAATAAGAAACTTAAACTAAAAGGACTTAGATTTGAAAAAGCAAACTTCTTCGCTGACAGATGTCCGAATAAATCATTTTTCGCTAAATTCGTTTGAAAAAATCATAAAATTTATAAAATAATCATCAATGTTGCTCAATTTGCTTTAAAGATCTGAATTGAAAAGTCTGAAATCGAAAAAAACGTCCGTCGACAGATGCAACAACAATGCATTTGTTTATTAAAATTGTAAAAAAATTGTCATGTAGTTCCCAACTGAAAAAAACTGGCATCGATAAAAACGAATTGTTCTGCCGAAAAATGCTCGAAGACTGCATTTGTTTATTAAATTTGTTATGAAAAATCATAAGATTAATCAACAAACTATGCATTTTTCAAAAATTATTACACAGTTCCAAATTAAAAAATGATGACATCGAAAAAACGAATTTTTTGGTCAAAAATGGCCGATTATTGCATTTGTTTATTGAATTTGTTAGTAATAGCAACAATATTATTTTAAACAAGAAATTTCTTTATCATTATGTTTAGTTTATTATATGATATTGGAATATTTTTAATTGATGTTATTCTATGAAACTTAGGCGATTTCAACAATTTTTATGTCAATATTTGCGGGTTGCACTTCATTTTGAACCAAAAAAGTCATTTTTCTCCCATTGTGTGACGGTGATTAAATAATCAAAAGAGCTTTGATTAGTAATTGAAAAATGGTTTCTGAAATTAGATTGAATTAAAAATTAAAGAAAGGAAATTAAATTATTGCTAGTCAATGATCAACACTGTTTTGGTTATTTAATCGCCATTATTAAAGAAAATAATTTAAGATGTTGAGGTGTTGACGATTGTAGTCTGAAATGTGGCGGTGATTCAATAATTAAAAAATTACTGGTCAGTAATTAAAAAATGATTAATGAGATTAAATTTAATCAAATTAAAATAAAACTAAACGAAAAAAAACAATTACTTATCATTAATCAACCTTGTTGCAATTATTAAATCACTATCATAAATAGAAAATAATTCAAGAAGATGTTCAGGAGTTGACGATTGTAGTCTCAAGTGATGATCGTGATTAATTAATCAAACTAGTATTGATTACTGGTCTGTAATTAAAAAGTAGTTACTTAAATTGAATTGAATTAAAAATAAATGGAACAAAATCAAAGGATTACTCGTCAGTAATTAAAAAATAATTACTGAAATCAAATTATATTAAAACGTGACTAAATTGAATGAAATTATTACTGACTAGTAATCACCCCTGTTTCGATTATTTAATCGCAGTCATAAATGGGAAATAATGTTGACTTGTAAATGTGTATGTATTACTGCTAATAATTTTATTTTATTAGCATAGTGAAATTATTCACATCCTTGAAATTTCTAAAAGATCTAAAAAATTTTTAATCCTTCAGTATTCCATTAAATTACGGAAATAAATTAAAAATTCCTTGGAATAATTTAAAATACCCTAAAATATTTTTAATCCTTTAAAACATTAGGGAAACCTTGCAAATTAAATAATTCAAATTTATTGAAAATTCCTTTGAAATTTTTTTAAGCTTTTGGCAATTTATTACAAAATTTTAAAATATCCTAAAACACTTGAAATGCCTTAAAATCTTTTTAAACACCCTGAGACATTTCAGAGCCTTTGAAATGAACATAAATTACAGAAATCAATTAATCATCTTTTTCTTTAATTTTTAAAAATTTTTATAAAATATTGGAAAAGATAATGATTTTTTTTAATCCCATTAAACTACATAAATGGATTAAAAACTCCTTGGAATCTTTTAAAATGTCCTAAAATTAATTAAATTTTTTGAAATACCATTAAATTACTGAAATCCATAGAAATTTTTTCAAGCTCTTGAAATCTTTTGAAACACCCTAGAATGTTTCAAATTCCTCAAACTATTTTTAAAACTCACATGAAATTCCTTGGAATCTTTTAAAATTTCCTAAACCTAATTAAATCTCTTGAATTTCCATCAAATCATTGAAATCCATTTAAGCTTTTTCAAGCTCTTTAAATCTTTTAAAGTACCCTAAAATGTTTCAAATTCATTAAACTATTTTTAAAACTCGCATCAATTTTTTTTAATTTCTCAACAATGATAAAAAATATTCAAAAATAAAAATATATTTTTATTTTATTTATAGATTTTTTAAATTCTTGAAACTACTTTGTATTTTTTTTAATACCAGAAGATATATAAGATCGTCTGAAATCCATTCAAATGAATAAAATAACCGGAATTAAATGAAGCTTTCTTAAGTTTCTGAAATATTTAAAAACACCCTAAATTATTTTTAATTCTTTGAACTATTTTTAAAATTCCCATCACTTTCTTTTTAATTTCTTGAAAATTTTATAAAATAATAAAGAATGTAAGAATGTTTTGAAATCCCATTAAACTAAATCAATCAATTAGAAACTCTTTGGAATCTTTAAAAATTTTTTAAAATTAATTGAATCTCTTGCAATCTCATTAAATTACTGAAATCCAGTGAAGCTTTTTTGTGCTGTTAAAATCCTTTAAAACACCCTAAAATATTTCAAATTTTTTTAACTATTTTGAAATTTCTCATCAAATTTTTTTTTAAATTTCTTTGAATTTGTAAATAATAAAAATATGAATGCATTTTTATTTTGTTTATAAATTTGTTAAATTCTTGAATATAGATTGTAAAATTTTAAAATAATTATAAATATTTTAAGTCTTCTGAAATCCTTTCAAATGAATAAAATATATTAAAAATTCCTCAAAATTTCTGTTATTTCTTAAAAATTTCTAAAATTATTTTGAAAATACCACTAAATATTTCAGATCCTTTGAAATCCTATTAAATTACTGAATACCAAATAAGAATTCCTTGGAATCTTTTAAATTTTCTTTAATTAATGAAATCTCTTGAAATTGAATCAAATTACTGAAACCCATTGAGGCTTTTTCAAGCTATTGAAATATTTTTAAACACCCGAAAATATTTCAAATTCTATAAACTATTTTGAAAACTCTCGTCTAACTTTTTTTTTAATTTCTTGAAAATTTAATAAAATAATTAAGAATATAAATATGATTTTGTTTTATTTGCACACTGTTTTTTAATTCTTAAAAATACATTGTATTTTTTTAATACCCGAAAATGTTTAAAATTCTCTGGAATCCATTTAAATGATTAAAATGTATGAAAATTCACTTAAAGTTTTTCGAATCTCTTAAAAACTTCTAGGAATTGTTTTAAAAAACCTCAAGATATTTAAGATCCTTTGAAATCTCATTAATTACTGAAATCAATATAAAATTCCTTGAACTCTTTTAAAATACCCTGAAATTAATTAAATGTTTTTCAATCCCATTAAATTACTGAAATCCATTAAAACTTTTTGAAGCTCTTAAAATATTTTAAAGTACCCTAAAATGACGGATATTTAAAGCCGTTTTTCGGGGATTTAGGGTGGTATTAAGTATTTAGCCAGGCTGATCAGGCATTTAGGGAGGTAGTGGGTAATTAGGGTTATCAGGCGACAGCTAGGGAGGTACTGGGTATTTAGAGAGGTCCAATAGAAATTCAGGTGATTTAATCCATAAAACGAAGTTTTGACTGGTTTTTTGTGAGAGGGCGGGCAGTTACGGAGGTAAGGGTTATTTAAGTTCTTAGTGTTCAGTTAAAGAGATAACAGACATTCATGTATGCTAATCGGGAATTTAAAACGGTTTTACGGACATTTAGAGAGGTTGGGCGGGAATTTTGTATTGTAAACGAAATTTAGGAAAGTCAGGGGGGGGGGGGTTAGAGAGATAATTAGTATTTAAGGAGATTTAGTGGCAGTTTATGAAGGTAGTGCAGAATTGGAGAATTAAGGTATAAATTTAGGGATTTTAATCGGGCATTTGAGAAGGCTGAAGGGCATTTATGGAGGTTTTAGGCAGTTAGAGCAGTGGAGCGTCAGTTGAGGGGGACTTTTAAGGTTTCCTAGCTGGCAGCTATGGAGGTAGCGGGAATTTAAGCAAATGAAGTAAGTAACCTAAATTTAGTATATTCAATAGTGAAGGCTGCAGAAAGCATTTAGGAAGGTTTGACGGGCATTTAGGGAGGTTAATTGTGAATTTGAGAGGCTTGGGCAGATATTGGACAGGCATTTAGGAATTTAAAGAGGTAAGGAAATTTAAAGAAATTGCATAGAGGTTGAGCAATATTTCAGGTGTTTAGCAATAAAGGAGATTGGGCGGGCAGTTAGGAATATAGCGGGAATTTAGGGATTCAGGGCGGAATCTAGGGATTTTACTCTGACACTTAAGAAGGTTGAACAGGCATTTATAAAGGTAGCGGATATTTAAAGAGCTCGGCGACTGTTATGGTGGTAGTAAGCACTTAGGAAGATCGGGCGGGCAGTTAGGGGGGTCAGAGGGAAATATTAAGGTGTGTAGGAACTTGCAAAGTTTTTACTCCGAAAACATCTATTTTTCTCCAGTTTATAATTTATTTTTATATTGCGAGAAAAATTTTGAAATATGATCTTACCAGGAAAAAAAAGGAAGCCAGCAAAGAAGGAACGCGCCCATAATGATGCCAAGGGTTCTAGCAGCCTTGTGCTCTGCTCTCCAACTTTTCGTTTGCTGTCGTATCGTTGTGCCTGAAACAAAAACAACAATTTTTTGTTCAAATCAAATAAGCAAACATAATTTAATTTAATATATATTTAAGTTGTAAGCCCACATTAATTGTAAGACTGAAGTATTAATTCCCAACACAAATACTTTTTGTTTAGGTATATCTTGAAAAACAAATTTTTTCTTGGAGTTGACCGAGAACCGATTAAAAAAATTAACGCCTATGGCTTCGTGCCCATGTTTGTTAAAATTAGTATACTATAGCTATGCCATTGTCACGCCACCTATCGGCTGAGTAATGTTCTGTTCCATGTTAAAGTCTGCAGTGGCACCATCTAATAGCGGATATATGAACTGGCATATCTGCTGATATTCCTGTTCCACCGATTGGTATTTGGCGTTATCTATAGGTAGAAATATCAACTAAGTTTCTGTTTTTAAAAAAGTTTGGAGCGATGGCATTTTTTCAGAGATATCAACTAAGTAATTTACCGGCAGTTCTGCTTTACTAACCAATTTGCCTTCTTTCTCCTACTCCTTCTTCTCCTCATCCATCTTTTCATCTTCTATCTCCTCCTCCTCCTCCTCCTCCTCTTTCATCTGCTCTTTATTTATCTATCTTCTTTTTCTTATTTCTCTCTTCCTTATCTTTTATCTCATGTTGACTTATGAGGTGAAATACAAGAAGAAGGAGGATGTTAAGGAGAAGCAGCAAATAGGTAGGGAGGAGGAAATAAATAAAGAGCGGATAGAGGAGGAGGAGGTGAAGAAGGAAGAGGGGGTGTAAAAGATAGAAGACAAGAAGATGAAGGTGGATAAAGAGAAGGAGGAGAAGACGAAAGAAAACAAATTGGTATTGGAGGAACTGGAGGAGGTACTCGTGGAGGAGGAGGAGGAGGAGATAGCGCCACTCTTGACTTATTATGCAACAGGATCTTGCTCTTTACTATTACAGAGACTAGCTTTACTATTAGTATGAAAAAATAATCTCTAATTAAGTCAATTTGTGTAAAAGAATTGCACAAAGAGTCTTAAGAGGAGACAATCATATTTTCGATCATCAGTCTGATCGGTTCATTAGAGACAAACATGCTTTTCTTCTCTTAAGACTTTTTGTACAATTCAGTTATAGAAGATGACTTTCTCAGTGATTATATTTTTACAGTTTTTTTCAGAATTCTCTTTGATTAAAATAATAAAGCAATACATAGAAATGGAGAAATAGTGATGAGCAAGAAACTGGTAGAGCTGCAGTTGATAAGATCGTGTCGGAAATAAAAAGTAGGTGCACGTTGGTTGACTGCACCATTTGTCTATAATCCCCACACTGCCGACTTTGCATTTTAATGTAGAAGAGAAATGAGGAGAGAGGAAAAAAAGACTTGTACAATTAGAAGAAGTTTTCCTTTGAGGCTTTCGGCCTATAAAGTTCTTTCAAAGTTCTTGAGGCCTAATTGCCGGAAGAACTCAGGAAAGCTTGAAATATCTTGAGGCGTCTTTGTGAATTAGAATGTGAGCAAGCACCCAGAAAAAAATGTTCTTTGATCAACAACATCGTTTTGTTGACCGCATTTGGTTGACGACAGAAAACATTTAATGTGGAATTAACAAACCTTTTGTTCAGTTGATCAAATTCGTTTGCTTCTATCAATACAAGATTTTGGTTCAGTCGCTTTCTGGATTTTAGAAAATTCTTTTTTCATTAAATACAATGTTTTGGTTATATCTACCAAGTACTCTGAGAGACATTTTTGACTAGAATCAAGCAAAGGATTTGGTTGAATCAACCAAACCAATTTTCATGGGTCAACTAAATGTTTTGTTGTTCATTTGATAACCATATTTTAAGATTGAATCAACTAAAATTTTGTTGATTTAATCATTCTGAATTTAAGCTTTCTACTTTGTCACGAAATAATTCTTGAATTTTTTAAAAATTTTAATCGAAAATAGCGGTTTATGCTACAAAATTAGGCTTACATAAGAATCCAATCCCATTTTTGGAATTAGTTTATATGAAGCCATGATGTAAAACAATAAAATTTAAAACAATCTTTAAAAAAAACTATTTTTTTTAGCACAATTTGTTTAGTTAATCTAAAAAAATTGTCATTAGAACAAAATAGTGTTTCTGTGAAATAAAAAATTTCTTTAAATGAAAAAAAAATTTATGACTGAGATCCACTCAACATTTTCTTTGATTCCAAGAAACTTTTATTTTATTCTTTGACGGGAATAGTTAGATTTTTAGCCAAAAAATGAAATTGTAACCAAAGAACAAGAGTTTGTTTTAAATCGTTAAATTTTTAACTGAAGATATTATTTTTCAACTAAAATGAGGAATCATCAAACAAAAAATAAGTTTTTAACCAAAATGTTGAATTCTTTAGAAAACAGACTAATTTGTAATCAAATAGTTGAATCAAATTTTTAACTGAAGACTGGATTTTACAAAAAAATTTGCATCTCTAAAAAAAAGAAAAGCATTTTTTTAAAATTAGTTTAATTTAAAAGAAGATTAATTTTTCAGAAAATAAGACAAACTTTTAAGAAAATGCATGAATTTCCAATCATGTAAGACAAATTTTCACCAAAAATGAAATAGTTGAATTTTTAGTTTTAAAAAATACATTTTTTCAACAAACAAACAAATGTCTAGGAAATAGATGAATTTTGTACCAAACTATTTTCAACTAAAATCAAGAATATTCAAACAAAAACGTTATTTTTAAGAAACTAGTTAAATTTTCACTAAAAAATGAGAAAGTTAAATTTTTCAGTTAAAAGAATAAATTTTCAGCAAAACAAAATGAACTAATTGTCAAAAATATAATTGATTTTTTAAACAAAGAAATCAATTTTCTACCAAAATAGTATACTTCTCAAACTAAAAAAAATGAATTTTTATCAAATCTGTTGAATTTTCAGCAAAAAAATAACTTGTTAACAACAATGTTAAATTTCCATTCAAGTAGATTTATTTTTTACAAAATGGTTCAATTTCTTACAAAGTTTAATTTTCAATAAAAGAGAATAATTTTTATCTAAAATTAAGACGCTTTAGAAAAAAAAATACTTTTTAACAACAATGTTAAATCTCCTTTCAAATAGATTATTTTTCACTAAATAGCTGAATTTCCAACTAAAAAAAAAGATAAACTTCCCAACTAAAATAGAATAGGGAAATTTTCAATGGAAACATTAATTTTTGCATAAAAAAGTTATTTTTAAGAAACTAGTTTAATTTTCATTGAATGGGAATAATTTTCAACTAAAATTAAGATTCGACAGTCAAAAAATTTCCTTTCAACAGAAATGTTAAATTCTCAAAGAAGTAGATTTATTCTTTACCAAATGGTTGAATTTTGAACTGTAAAAAGATCAATATTTCACCAAAAATGGAATAGGGAAATTTTGAATAAAAAAATTCATTTTTATATTTAAAAAATTATTTTTAACAAACTTGTTTAATTTTCAATGAAAGAGAATAATTTTCAACTAAAATTAAGAACCTTTAGATAAAAAATTTATTTTGAAAATTGGAAACTTGGTTATAAATTGGAAATATGGTTCAATTTTCTATATAAAAAATATATTTTCTACACAATAGTCTAATTTTTAAAACAAAAATGACAATTTAACCATAATTTTTAATTTCTTAGAAAATTTCATAGATTTATTTTTCAAAAAATGGTTGCATTTCCAACCAAAATCATGAATTTTCAACGAAGAAGATTAATTTTTTACCGGAAAGGATGCATTTTCAACAAGATACATGAATTTTAAACTAAAAAAAGATCAATTTTTCACTCGAAATATAATAGGTGAATTTTCAATTAAAAAATTAATTTATAATTAAAAAGGAATTTTCACAAATTGGTTTAATTATCAACGAAACCGAGTTTAATTTTCAACTCAATTGATGAATCTTCAACTTAAATAGGTAAATTTTCGATAAAAAAAGTAAATTTTCATAAAAAAACCATTTTTAACAAAATAATCAAATTTTCAACCAACTGATGAACTTTAACTAAAATAAAGTATTTTGTACCACAAAATGACTTTTCAACAAAATCGTTGAATTTTCTACACAGTAAATTAATTATTAATAAAAAAGATAAATTATTGACTAAAAATCTTATAGTTAAAATTTGCAACAAAACAGACATGAATAGTTGAATTTTTCCTAAAAGACAAATTTTTGACAAAATAGATGAATCCTAAACGAAAAAGACGAATTAACAAAACAAAAAGAAAAAATATTCACATACGTTTCAGTAAAAAAGGATACTTTTCTAAATTAGTTAATTTTCAACTAAGGAAGAAAAATTTTCAATAAAAAATGAAAGAAATGATTTTTCAGTTAAGAGAATTAATTTTCAGCCCAAAATGAAAGTACTTTTTAACAATATAGTAGAATTTGTAACCAAATAAATAAATTTTCTGTCAATATAGAGTCATACTCAAACTAAAAAAAGATCAATTTTCCAGCAAAAATGAAAAGGGAAATTTTGAATGAAAAAATTGAATTTCAATTTTAAAAAAATAATTTTCTGCAAGCTAGTTTAATTTTCAACTAAAATTCAGAATCTGCTGCCCAACAATTGATTTTAAAAAAATGTTATATTTCCTAAGAAGTAGATTTATTTTTCACCAAATGGCTGAAACTTTAAATAAAAAAGATCAATTTTCCACCAAAAATTGTACAGGGAAATTTTTAATGAAAAAATTAATTTGTAATAAAAAAATATTTTTCAAGAAACTAGTATAATTTTCAATGGAAGAGAGTAATTTTCGACTAACATTAGGATGATCAGCCGAAAAATATATTTTTAAACAAAACTGTTCAATTTTCTATAAAAAAAAAATAGATTTTATACCAAAATAATATATTTTCAAACCAAAAAGACGAATCAACCAACCGATGAATTTCAACTAAAGTGAAAAATTTTGTAAGACAAAATGACTTTTTAACAAAATCGTTGGTTGAATAAAAATGTAATATTTAATTTTAATTCTAAATTAATTTAGTTCTCGACTCCCAGACTTCTCTTCTAGACTATAATTATAAATGGAAAAATAGTTTAGCCCAAAAAGAAACTACTTTTTATGAAGATAGTTGAATTTTTAACCAAATAATTAAATTTTCTACCAATATAGAATAATTATTAAACGAGAAAGGGGAGTTTTCATCAAAGCTATTGAATTTCTATCAAAAAATTACTTTTTAACAAAAATGTTAACATTAATAAAAAGCAGATTTATTTTTACCAAAATTTTCATCAAATTATAATTAAAAAAAGATCCATTTTTCAACAAAAATGGAATAGGGAAATTTGTAATAGAAAAATTAATTTTCAGTTAAAAAAGAATTAGGAATTTTCAATAAATAATTTCTTAACAAAAAATTCTGCCAATCTCTGGACAATAATAATAAAAAAGTTTTTCATTATGGGCTGACAATGAGAAGGACAAGAACGTGACAAGATATTATGAAAATGTTGGAAAATAGGAAAACTTATTTTTTCTTTTTTTTTGAGTGGCGGATTAACGAGTAAGGAATGAAAGCTTGAAATCATTTGTCACAGTTGTCTCACTGAAATTCATAAATTTATTATAAAATCCCTCGCGAATTAAAATCGCGCTTAAAAACATTTTATGTGGATTTTTACCTCAAATTTACGAAGCTATTGAATTTTGAATTTGACTTTGCAACAAGAAAATATAAATTTTTTGAACATAAGTGGAATAATTCAGTTTTTAGAAAGAAAAAACTAATTCTTAATGAAAGAACTAATTTTTAGGAAAATTGTTAAGTTTTTTACTACCGAGGTGAATTTTTGATTAGAATAATGAATCTTCAACCAGTAAAAACAATTCTAAGGAAGTATTTCCAATTTCAATCAAGTAGTTTACTTTTCAACAAAAAAGATTATTTTGTAGCAAAAGATAAAATTTAAAGAAGATACCTCATTTTATATAAATAGTTTTAATTTTTAACAAAATAGTTCCATTTTCAATTAAAGAGCTTCATTCTCAACCAAAAAATATGAAATCTTGAAAAAATGTAACATAAAGTTGATATTTCCAAAAACAATATTTTAAGTTTCAATAAATAACAGTTGAATTAAAATAACAAAGATAAATTTGTAAGAACCTAGTTAAATCCTCAACAAAAATATAATTTATTTTGAAACTTAAAAAAGGAAAGTGTAACAATAAAGTTACCTTTCAAAGAAATTGTTGAACTCCAAAGTCAAAAAGAGGAATTTTTTACTAAACAGTTATTTTCAGCTCAAAAATATGAATTGTCTACCAATAAGTAATGTGATTTTGATAAATTAAATATATTTTCAAATAATTATTCAAAGTTTCAATTTAAAAATATAAATTATCAACTAAAACTGAAATAGTAACATTTTGAATTAAGAACATAATTTTGCAATGTGAATGTTCAAGAAAATAGTTCAATTTTTAATTAAAGAGGTGAATCGTCAACGAAAAATATTATTTTTGGAAGGAATCTAAAACGCAGTTATAATTAAAAAAAAAATTTCTAATTTATATTAATACCAGCTAAATTTAACTGAGGAAGAAAAACTTTTTTAAAAATTGTTTGAATCTTCAACTTAAAAAGGATTGATTATTAAACTTAAAAATAAATTTTTATAAGAAATTCAATATTCATTTAAATTGTTCACTTTTAAAGCAAGAAAAACAAGGTTTCTACAAAGCAGTTTAATTTTCAATAAAATAAATTACTTCTCAAATAAAATGATGGATATTTAAACAAATTAATTTTTAACCAAATATTTAAATTGTATACCAAAACAGACACTATTTAAAAAAGTCACAATCTTTTTTATATACAATAAAAATATTTTTAACCAAGAAAATATTAGTTAAATTTTCAGTTATGAACAAAATAAATAAATTTTCAAACAAAAAGATGAATTTTTAGCAAAGAGACGAATTTTTGAACCTAAAAGATAAATTTTAAATAACCAAATTGAGATTTCGATAAAAAAGATGAATTTTTAGTAAAATTAGTTATTTTAAACAAAATAATTTAATTTTTAACCAAAAAGATGTATTTTCGACCAAAAAAATGTTTAAATTTATCTGTAATAGTTAACTTTTCCGATTCAACCAAGAAGTTCAGTCAGTTGAGGAAGAAAAGAAGGTAACTAAAATTCTGAATTTTTTTAAGCAAAAAATGTTAACTTTCTGCGAAATTCTTAAATTGTCAGTTTTTACCAAATTAAATAAAAAAAGATAAATGTTTTACCAAGCAATATAAATTTTTAAACAAATGTATAAATTTACAAGAAAATAATTAAATTTTTGACAAAATGTTTATATTTTTAACAAAGCAGCTAAATTTTCAACAAAGAAGATTAATTTTCTACCATAAGATAAATTTTCAAACAAATGAACAAAATTTTCATGAAAGACTAAGTTTTAATTAAATTTTTAAAGTCTCCAATAAATAAAATTAATTTCAAAGCAATAAAGAGTTAAAGCTTCAACAAAGGAAGATTTTCCAGTCATGGAAAAATGTCAACAAAATTATTGAATTTTCAAGCTACAAACATTTTAATTTTCAGCCAAGAAAGAGTGTTAGGTCAAGCTCCCTGAGAACCATATAGTTGAATTTTCAAATGAAATGATAAATCTTCAACCAAAAAAGACGAAATATTTCCTAGAAAGACGAATTATCAACAGAAAAAATTAATAATCAATCCTAAAAGACGAATATTCATCTAATAGTTTCATTTTTAATTATGTTATTCAATTTTCAATCAAATTAAATCATTTTTATACAAAACAGTAAAATTTTCAAGTAATATGATGAATCTTAAAAAAAAGTTTTACCTGTTCAACTTTCTGTCACGTATTTAAATTTTCAACCGTAACGATAAATTTCAATGAAAAATACAATAGTTGATATCACATTCTAAGAAGATTTTTATTTTTAATCTAAAACATTTTAATTTAAACAAAAAAAAAGAGAAGAATTAAAAAAAAATGTAATTAAATCCGCAACAAAACAAAGGTAATTTTCATTCAAGAAATGGAATTTTAAAACTACGAAAGACAAATTTTCAAACAAGAAGACAAAAAGTTTCTACCAAAAGTGACAACTTCTAGAATAAGTATATTAATTTTTATACGAATTGTATCAATTTTAATTAAAAACATCATTTATGAACTAACAGTGCTATAAATCTATTTCCAGTTTAACAAACTATTTTGCAATAAAGAAACAAAAAATGATATGTAACAAAATAGTCAAATTTTAAACTACGGAGATGAGTATTTCAATCATATTATTAATTTTCGACTTAAATTATGAATCTTAAACCAATCAAATGAGTTTATAATAAAATTTTTGGATTTCATAGAAGCAAATCAGTATTTAACCAAAAGAGATTAATTCTCAATAAAAAATATAATAGTTTGTATTTGAACACAAAAATATTTTCATTCGAATTAAAAAAAAAAGAAAATTTGGAATAAGCAAGTTGAATCGTCAACCAGAACAGAGTAATTTGCTATCAAAAAGATGCATTTTTATACCATGAAGGATTAATTTTTTTTACCAAAAATGACCAATTTTCAACAAAGTACATGATATTTCACATAAATTGTTTCAAGTTTTAATTTAAAACGTAAATTATCAACCGTGAATGGAATAGTTAAATTACCTATATACCATAATACCATATATGAATTTTCAATCAAACAGAATGGAATATCCAATTTTCAGTTGAAAGAAGAAAATGAACTGTCGACTAAAGAGATACATTTTCAATTAAAATGGAAGACTTTTTTTTACAAAAAAGTTGATTTTTCAAAAAATTATTTAAAATTTCAATCAAATAATAGAATTGTTCTCCGAAATAAATTAATTCTGCGCTAACAATATAATAGTAGACATTTCAACTAAAAAATAAGTGAATTTCAAAGGAGAAAAATAGTTCGATTTTCTTACTTATTTCTATTAAATCAGTTGGTATTTAAAATGCAAAATGAGAAAACGGGAGAAAGGGAAATATTTAAAACAGGGGGAATAAGGGAAATAGGGTGAAATCTGTTTTAATAAAATCCTAATAAGATTTTTCGTGGTGGGTATTTTTATGCAATGTATGTTTGGG
>NC_046662.1:2740254-2741471 GCF_010883055.1 Belonocnema kinseyi | reverse complement strand
AGCTCCTGGTGTTCCCGGCTGTTTCCCCGTTTCCAGATATCGAGCGAGTGCAAGTAGACTAGAGAGGTAGGTAGGTAGATGTCCCGTATCCCGGGATAGACCGTGTTGGCTGGAAAAGCGTACCGTTCGCCGCGCCGCGTTCACTGACCTAACCCACTACCTCGCATCGAGACGAACTCCTCAGTTCCTTTCTTCTCCTTCCTCTCATTTCCTTCTTTCTACCACCTTCTTTTTCTCCTTCTTTTATTTTTTCACATTACACCAATCCTACAAGGAAGCATCTTTGCTCAAATCTTAAAATCTTCTGAGACATTTTTTTTTGAAAAAATGAAAAGTGTCACGATATAGCTAATTAAATTAGTTAAAACTCCTCATTAGGAATCGCTCATATATTAGGTGAAACTATTTACCTTAATTTTTCAAAAATGCCCCTCCCTCTTGTGACAATTTGTGACATTGCGTTTTAATGAAAAAATTAGTACTGAGCTGTAAAAGATATTTGATATTAGTGCGACTAGTACTACTGGTACTACTAGAACTAGAGTAAAATTTAATTTGAAAGTTAGTATCTTTCGAAGGAATGGACCCAAATGGATGTTCCTTGAACGGGGTAAAAACTCATTTAATGTAAATAAGGGACGAAGAAAACACTTTCCTTAGTGCCTGAGGGTATGTAGATATGGAAAAGGGGCACCAGTAAAAGGAATATATTTGTTTTTATGTATGAGGGTTTAAAGATATTTCAAAAGGGCAACGGCACAAGAAATACGCTTGTTAATACAACTAAGGGTTTCGGGAGCTGGAAGAGGGGCACAGGGACCAGGAGAGCACTTGTTAACATGCCTAAGGATTTGGAAAGCTGGAGAAGGAGCATCTGGAAAAGTAAAACATTTGTTATTATGTCTGATAGCTTAGAGGAGAACGCTTGTTAATCTGAGTTCTTTGAAAGCTGGAAAAGGAGCACAGGGAATAGTAAACTATTTCTTATTATGTCAAAGATAGCCGGAAAAGTAAAATATTTCTTATTGTTTCCGAGGGTTGGAAGAAATATGAAGAGGCAACGGGAAAAGGAGAATGCTTGTTAATGAATCTGAGGGTTTGGAGATCTGGAAAAAGGGAAACGAGAAAATTAGAACACTTGTTAATATATCCGAGGCTTTGGAGAGCTGGAAAAGGGATATACGGAAAACGAGAACGCTTGCTCATATATCTAGCGG
>NC_046662.1:2739460-2740154 GCF_010883055.1 Belonocnema kinseyi | reverse complement strand
AAGGGGAAACGAGAAAATTAGAACACTTGTTAATATATCCGAGGCTTTGGAGAGCTGGAAAAGGGATATACGGAAAACGAGAACGCTTGCTCATATATCTAGAGGTTTGGCGAGCTGGAAAATACACATAGACAAAAAGAGAACATTTGTTTAGATGTCCGTAGGTTTAGAAAGCTGGAAAAGGAGCAATGGGAAAAAGAAAACATTTTTTATTATGTTTGACAGTTGGAAGATATGTCAGAGGGGAAAAGTCACAAGGAGAACGCTTCTTACCCTATCTGAGGGGTTTGAAAGCTGTAAAAGGGGCACCGAGAAAAGTAAAATATTTCTTACGTCTAAGGGCTTCAAGAGATGTAAAAGGTACAACGGGACAATAATAACGCTCGTTAATATATCTAAGGGTTAGGAGAGCTGGAAAGGGGTTTTTGGACAAGGAAAACACTTGTTAATATACCTGGAGGTTGGAAGAGCTGGAAAAGCCGCAAAACGAACAAAGAGAACCCTTGTTAATAAGCCTAAGGGTTTGGAGAGTTCGAAAAGGAGTACCTGGAAAATGAAAACATTTGTTATTATATCTGAGAGTTTCAAGGCACAAGGAGAATGCTTGTTATCTATCTAAGAGTTTTGAAAGCTGGAAAAGGGGCACCGGAAAAGGAAAACTCTTGTAAATGTATCGGGGGAGGGGGGGGGGGGG
>NC_046662.1:2710451-2739430 GCF_010883055.1 Belonocnema kinseyi | reverse complement strand
GGGATAACAAGAGGCGTTTTCAATATATCTGGAGGTTATAAGAGCTGGAAAAGGGGCATCGTGATAAGGGGAGTGCTTGTTAATAAGCTTGAGAGTTTAAAGAGCTGGAAAAGGGGCACCAGGGAAAGGAAAATATTTCCTATTATGCTTGATGGTTTGAAGATATGTCAAAGGGTCAACGAGAAAAGGAGAACGCTTGTTAATATACTATATATGGGGGATCAGAGAGCTGGAGAAAGGTGATAGGGACACGGAGAATGCTTGTTAATATATCTGCGGGTTCGGAGAATTGAAAAAGGGGCATAGGAACAAGGATAACGCTTGTAAATCTATCTGAGGGTTTGGAGAGCTGGAAAAGGGGCACCGAGAAAAGCAAAATATTTCTTATCATGTCTGAGGGTTTGAAGAGATATCAAAAGGGCAACGAAACAAAGAGAACGCTAGTTAGCCTATCTTAGCCTATCTTAACTTGGAGAGCTGGAAAAGGGGCATAGGGCTAAAGAGAATGTTGGTTAATATGCTTAAAAGTTTGGAGAAGCTGGCTTTTTTTTCTTTTCTCCCATTTCACCAATATATAATATCTCACAATATAGTAAATTTCATTAATTAAAAATCTTAATTGGGGTGCATCTACACATTGCGTGGAGCTATTTACCGTTATTTTTCGAAAAACCCTCCACCTCTTGTGACAATTCATGGTATTGTACTTTTCAATAGAATAATAAATGATGAGCTGTTATAAATAATTGATACAAGTATGAAAACGAGCCAAACGTTTATTAAATGTACAATAAAACACGAAGAGGAAAACTGTATTATTTTTGACAGTTAGAAGTGCTGGAAAAAGAGCACCGGCACTGTTATTATTTCTGGGTGTTTGCAGATTTGGAAAGGTTGCACCGGGTTATAAAAAACTCTTTTTATTATATTATTTGAAATGCTGGAAAAGGGGCACTGTGTGAATGAGAATTCCTTTTTTACATTGAGGGTTTGAAAAACTGGAAAGGGGCACCGGAACAATAAAGCACTTACTATTGCTTATTAGAAGTTAAAGTGTTGGTAAAAGGGCACAACGTAAGTCCGAATACTTTGTATTGTGTCTGAGGATGTAGTGGATGGAAAAGGGGCACTGAAACAAACCAAAAGATTGCTGTTATCTAGGGGTTAAAAGAACTGGAAAAGGGCACAGGAACAATAAAACACTTGCTATTGTATCTAAAAAGTTGAACGGTTGGTAAGGGGTAACAAGATAAGTGAGAAAACTTTTATTTGTGCATGACGAATTTATTGGATGGAAAAGGGGCACGGAGTTTACACTTGATATTGTGCTTAAGAGGTTTAAGCGTTGTTCTTAAAAGGGCACAAGGTTCAATGGCTGGAAAAGGGGCACGGAGTTAACACTTGTTATTGTGTCCAAGAGGGTCAAGTGTTGTTGCTAAAGGGGCACAATGCTCAATGGCTGGAAAAGGGGCAGCTATTATTCCGAAATATAACTTTTTATTATGCGTTTTCGAGATTGCTGAATCCAAATATGACGTCAGAATTTCAATATAAATATGGTGGATCAAATGTGGTTGAAGAAAAATTTTTTTAATTGGGTAAAATTCACGAAATTCTGAGGTCAGATTTGGATTCAGGTACCTCGAACATGTAAATATGATCAATTTCGTAAAGTTTCCAAATCTTCAAATTTTCGGTTGGCCATATTGTATCCGCCAATTTTTATTTTAAAATTCTGATGTCAGTTTGGATTTAGCCACCATAGAAACATAAATATTATCAACTTCGTAAATTTACGTGTGCCATCAGGTTATCAATTTGTGTCTCTTCATATTGGATTTTTCAAACTTAAACGGATTTTTATCGGAAAGAAAATGTGCTACCTATTTCTCCTAGGAGGTTTAAATTCAGTATTTAAAAATCTATCAAATATTTTTCCTCACACTAAACGAAATCTTTTTTAAGTTTTAGTAAGATTTTGCAAATTTGGTCAAAAAATGAAGGTTATGTCCCTTTAAGGTCGTCCATAAACTCGTTTCCCTTTTTAAAGAATTTTGTCTTCGTCTTTCCAAGAAACTTGCCCCTTTTCTCGTTTTTCCGATTAAACTGGAATTGAGTTAATAGAAACTAATAAGAAAATGCAACTATTCTTGGTTAAAAATTCATTTTTCTTTTTTGAAAATTCTACTATTATATTGTTGGTTCAGAATTTATTTCATTTGGTTAAAAATTCTAGTTGATCAAAAATTAAATTATTTCGTTGGAAATGAAAATATTTTGTTCAACAGTTATCTTTGTTGGTCTAAAATTAATTTTTTTATTCTAAGATCACTTTGGTTGAACATTTAACTTGTTTATAAGTCGTTATGGTTACAAATAAATTTTTGTAACTGAGAATTTAACTATTTCATTCTGGGTTAAAATTTTATTTTATTTTAGTTGAAAATTGAATTATTTGGTAAAATTTTGAACTGTATTCTTGAGAATTAAAAATTTTAATATGTATCGCTTTAGTTTAAAATTTATCTCTTTGGTTGTAAACTGAACTATTTTTATTTAAAATAGTTCTTTCTGGCCGAGAATTAATTTTCTTTACTGAAACTGTACAATTTATATTCCTGGTAGAAAATTATTATTTTCCGATTGAAAATTCGTCGTTTTTTTTTTAGAAAACTAATGTGTTTTAACAGAAAAATAACTATATCCTTTTTGCTTAAAAATATCTATTTTTTAGTTTGAAATTCAATTAATTGGTTTAATGTTGAACTTTATTCACGAAAATTCATTTTTTTAAGATTTATCATTTCAATTTAAAACTTAACTGTTCCAATCTTGGGTGAAAATTAACCTTTTTTAGTTACAAATTCAACTATTTGGTTGAATTTAGAACTCTATTCTTGAAAATTCAGTTTTTTAAAAGATTTATTATTTTATTTAAAAATGAATCCCTGTGGTTAAAAATTTAACTCATTTGATGAATATTAGCTTTTTTCTATCCAGAATTAATTTTCTTCACTGAAAATTTGACTATTCGATTTTTCATTGAAAATTGATCCTTTCTAGTTGATAATTCATGTATTTTGTAAAAAATTCACCTTTCTTCATAGAAAATGACTTCTTTATTAAAAACTCATTCTTTTTAATTAAAAAAGCAACTGACAAGCACATATTTGTTTAAAGATTAATTTTGTTGTTGTTGTAAAATCAACTACTGGGTTTGAATTTTAACAACTTTTCCAAAAAAATGTGTTAAAAGTTAAAAGATTTATTTGAAATTTTAACTATTAAATGTTGCAATAATTTTTTTAATTAAAATGTTTTGAAACTTCTAGGGAAAATGGAAATGATTAACTATTTTTAAAAATCAATTATTTTGTCATATATTTTTCCGTTTTTGTGAAATTCAACTGTTTTTGATTTTATATTAAATTCTGTTTTGTTTGAAATATTAACTATTAAATGTTGCAATAATTGCTTTAATCGACTACTGCGTTTAACATTTAGATACTTAGGGTAGGAAAAATGTATTTCTTTCAATTGCTATTTTTTGTCGGGAATTCAATAATTATGTTTAAAAATATATTTATTTGTTAAAATTTAACTGCTTTTGGTTTAAAATTTAAAATTTTTTATTTAAGTATCGACTATTATATTTTTTAATAGGAATTAAACTTTTTGGCTTATAAATTAAAAGTCTAATTATTTAATTTCAAGTTAAATATAATTTTGTTAACATAAAGGCAAATATTTTTTGCTTGAAATATCAACTATAATATTTTTGGTTGGAAAATCGACTTTTTGGCTCAAAAATTCAAGATTCTTCTGAAAAATTTATTTTTTATGACTTAAAATTCAGCAGTTTTGCTTTCAAATGAACGGTTTCGTTAAAAACTTACATTTTCAGATTATAAACTTAACTATTTTGAGGAAAATTCGTTTGTTTAGCTTGACAATTAAAATTTTTTCATGAAATTAATATTTCCAAGTGACTCACAAATTTTTTTTGTGTATCACTCTTTACTTTGAAATTCCTGTTTAAAGTTCAAAAATTCAATTATTTTTGTAAAAAAAATCGTTTTTAACTTTAAAATTCAACAATTTTGTGGGAAATTAACTTTCTTTGATGGCATGATTCAATATAATTCTAAAGAGTCAGAAGAAGAGATCACAAGTATAAATTATACTTTTTTTAAACTATATTTTAAACTGCTGATTGCTTGTTAATTTGTAGTTTAAATTAAATCAAAGTCTCATTTTACAATTGAGATAGCGAGAAACTCCACAGCAGTAATTTGAATAAGAAAATACAAAGCATTTAATTACAGAAAGTCGTTTAAATACAATTATAAAGATTTTTATTTACAATAAAAATCAGTTTTAAATATTAATTTTTTAATCCTAAAGAGTCTGCTTGAATTCGCAAGTTTAATGGATTTCATCAGCAGTTGGCAAATAAAAATTTAATATCAAAAAACAAAGATTAGTTAATAGTTTCAGTAATTTTAAATCAAATTTTAATCAAAAAAATTTTTTTGTGAGAAAATAATAATTTTAGTTTGGAGTTTAAACTTGGCCAGTACTTGTATTTAAATTTTTGTTCAAAAGGTACGATGCTTCATGAAATATGAACTTAAATTTAATTTACGAGCAAGCGCTTCATCGACAGAAGCTAATTATTGCTAATGAAGAGAATTGCATTAAACGTCAATTTTTTTATTAATGAATAGTACGCAGGCTGTCAATCTTTCTACTTTATGAGAATGTATCTAATCGCTTGGCATATAATTATTAATAGTGATTAACAGCCTCGAGATTGATAGGCGTTCAAAGTAAATTGCGTTTATAAATTTTTTAATTAGGTTATATGCAGTGGATTTATTTATACATATTATACACCTTTTCGGTTATAATGTCAAGATCAATGATTTTGAACGGCGTTTGAAAATAAAATGTTTTTTACCTAATAGCAACACTATTCCTGGTGTTTTTCCTGGAAAATTTCTTAAAATTTAAAAGATGTGAATGAGATTAAAATAAAATCGATAATAAGTTTTTTAAACTTGTTGTTAAACTTCTTATTCTTCTTGGCAGGTGAATGTTTTCTCCTGCCAGAACGACGTCTTCTCCTGCCAGGTCCGTGGCTCATCCTACCAACCCTCTTAAAGAGGAATTGAATCCATTTTTTAATTTTTAAGGATTTTTACTAACTGAGAATTTAAATAAAACCAGAAAAACTGAGAATTCTCCTGAAATATAATTTCGAGCCGTATAACGAATTTAAATTTTTGGAAAGTGAATTATTTTTATTATTTATTTTAAATTAGTTTTTCATTCAAATTTTTAATCAGTCGCATACTTTGTTGTCTGAAGCCTACCTGATTGTTTGCAAGAATATGTAAACATGATTTTTAATTAACCTTTTCAGTTTTTATTTTTTGAAGTTTTTAAAGTTTTTGGTTTTTCGCTTATAAGGCTAACGCTATTCCTGGTATTTTTCGTCAGAAAACTTCTTAAAATTTAAGAAACTTATACGAGATTAAAATTAAATAGAAAATTCTATTTAACAATTAATAATCAATAATTAAGTTTTAAAAACTTTTTGTTTAACTTTTTATTCTTCTTGGCAGATGGATGTCTCCACCTGCCAGAACGACAGCGTCTTCTGCCAGATCCGTTTTTAGAAAATGTTATAGTTTTATTATTTATTTGAAATTATTTTTTCATTAATATTTTCAATTAATCACATACTTTGGTAGCAATACTATGTAAATATTATATTTATAAACCTTTTTAGTTTCTTATCTATTACCAAAGAGTACAAATTTTCTGCCCTATCAATTTTTTGAATCCAAAATTAAAAAAAAAGTGATTTCATTTCAGAATCAAATTGATTTATAAATGTTTCTAATGATTACTGATAAAATACAATATTTTATTTGTAAATAATTTTTATAATAATGGGAAATAATTAATTTTAATTTTGGATGATTTAAAAATATGTTCAAGAAGAATCTGGAAGATTTTAAGACAATTTTTTAAAAAAATTTTTGCAGGAATTAAAAAATGTATAGAATTCCTGAAAATAAAATCAAAAATCCACTGAGAAATTTAAGCAACCACCATACAATGCTTCTATCGTAATTAAAAAAATCTCTGTACAAAAATAAAATGGTTATTTTATTTCCTAAAATTTTGAAGAAGAATGCAAAAAATTTTAAGCTAAATTATCTATTATGCAATATTAAAAACTTTTATAAAAAATTCGAGCAAGTTTGAAAGGCATGTTAGAAAATTAAAAAAAGATTCAAAAATAATTTTCAGCTTAAAAATAATAAAAAAGTTCTAAACAAGATGTAGATTGTTGAATATTTCAAATAAAAGTCTTCTTCAGTTAAGTTTAGAAAAAGTCGACTATTTAAAAAAATATATTCAAAAGGTTTTATAAGTTAAAAAAAAAACAAACTTTTTTCTAAATTTGAAACGATTTAAAAAAATTGAAACAAAAGGTGCGTATCTGAAGATTTCAAAACAAAATTTAGAACCTTGCAAAGAAATATTGTGAAAAGTTTCAAGAGAATGAAAAATGTTTCGAAACTGATAGGGAAAATTAAAACGATTAACTCTTTTTAAAAATAAATTCTAAGAGGAAATTGAAAAATATTTCACAAAATTCTAAATAATTTCCTAGAATGTAGATTTTTAAAAATTTCGAACAAAAAATCGAGGTAAATTTTTTAATTTATATGGTATTAGCAATTAAGTATTAAATAATTATCAAAGTTATTATAAAAGCTACAATAAAAATTGTTTATTTTTATATTAAGTTTATTTCATAATAATTATATAGCAAACGCATGTAATTACAATTAGAATATAAAAGAATAAGATTTTGAAAATAGTTTTTTGTGGTTACTAATAAAATAATTAATCAATTATTAATCGCTATTACCAAATACAAACGAAATGCTATCTATGATTTGTTGAGTAGTAACCAAAAATAATTAATCAAAGAAATTTTTACCAAATTTAATTACTATTACGTTCGTCAAATTAAGAAAAATTTTTTTAAATTATACTAAGATTTTAGAATATTTAAAATAATATGCAAACCTGAGCTTTAATGCGTTTCAATCGTGCTTTCCGCAAAAGAAATTTGAAACTTAGATAAATAAATGCTAATAAGGAATGATTCTAATTTTAAAGATTAATTCTCTTTTGAAAAATTTTATTTATTAATGATTAATCAATTTATTTTTATGTGCTCATTATGGAAATTTTTAAAATATTCCAGAGTATCAGGGACGTTCTGAAGTTGACCCAGTAATAGAAATAATATTCAGGTGAGGGATAATGTTAAGAGAAATTTTATTTTTTAAATTTCATAATTAATTTGTGATCGCTTTGTGATTGCGAATTGTATAGCCAATCACATTTTTAAGTGTTCTTAAGTCACCGATTGTTTCACTCGAAGAGCTCTCATAAAGGCTTTAGAGGAGTTTTAAGATATATAATGATATGTCGACATGATTTTTTATAATACTGAAGGAATTATATGTTTTTTTTTCTGTATCTAAAATAATTAAGGCTATTGTTCTGCTTTATCTTGATTTGATTTTCATGATAAAAAAATAATTAGAGTTCTTGATAAATCCCTGTTTAGAAACTCAAATTTAATCTTGCTTTAAAGTAGTATATTAAAGCAATCGTGTTTGTTCAAACATGGAAATTGTTTAAAATTTTTTGAATTCTTTGAATTGTATGGCATTGTTTGAGCAAAATTAGAAATTTCGATTTTTTCCATAGAATTTGTTATTGTTTAATTTAAAATAGCTAGACTTATTAAAAATAGTGAAAGGAAAATTGGGATGTAAGTTTTTAAAAAAAGCTACACATTTTTTCTTAGACATTTTTCTGTTTTATTAACATTTGTTTAAAAACAAAATTTTTAGATTTATCGAATGGCTAAATTTTTTTCGAGATTTTTACGTTCGGGCTGAAATTGAAATTTTTTGCGGTTCCTAATCAAATTTTAGGTGTTTGAAACAACAACAAAAAATATAAGTTATACAAGTTATAAAACAATTGTGATAAGAAAATTTTTAGATTTTCTGAAAAGCTACAACTTTTTTCTTAAACATTTTTAAGTTCTAAAAAAATGGTCAAAAGCAAATTTGTAGGTTTCCTGAATAGCTATTTTTTCTGTATTTTTACATATGGGTGTAAATTGGAATTTTAGATTTTCTTTATAGAATTTTTTATGGTTAAAATAAAAAGAACGAGAATTATGAAAATAGTTCAGAAATTTTTTTAGTAGGTTTTTTTAAAAGCTACCATTTTTTGACATTTTTACATTGGGGCCAAAATAGTCATTTAAAAAAAATAAAATTCTGAACGGTTATAACAATAAAAACTACGAGCTATATCAAATTTTTATTTTAAAGCTACAATATTTTTCGACATCTTCACGTTTGGGTCAAAATAAAAAATTTAAGATATTTTTTGCATAACATTTTTTATGTTCAAGGCCAAAAAAAGAACTTATAAAAATACTTTTTTAAAATTAATTTTTTTTTTAAAAGCTGCAATTTTTTTATTAGAAGTTTTTAAGTTCTATAAAAAATGTTTAAGAGAAACTTTGTAAGTTTTTCGAAAAGCTAAGATTTTTTCAAAAATTTTACATTTTACATTCGAATCCTAGATTTTCTTTACAATTTTTTTAAAAATTAAAAACAAAAGAGAGAGACTTATTAAAGTATTTAATAAATTTTTGTTGAACTTTTTGTAAAGCTACAACTTTTTTGCTCGAAATTTTTAGGCCCTATGCAGATCTGGTCAAAATAAAATTTGTATGTTTTTTTGAAAAGCTACCATCTTTCGAAATTTTTACATTTGAGTTAAAATTGGTATTTTTGTTTGTTTTTTTCTTAATAGAATTTTCGATTGTTAAAACAATAAAAACTGTGAGTTATATAAAAAGCTGTAACATTTTTTATTAAACGTTTTCAAGTCCTATAGAAAATAGTTATCAGAAAATTGGTAGTTATGGGTAAAAATTGGAATTTTTTATCGAATTTTTCATGGCTGAAAACAAGGAGGCGATACTTATAAACAATATTTTGGACAAAAATTTTGGTTTCTTGGAATGCTTCAACTTTTTTTCTATTAGACATTTTTAAGTTCTATAAAAAAATGGTGAGAAATTTGGTAGATTTTTCGAAAAACTACAATTTTTTCGAGATTTTCACGTTTTATCCAAAATTAGAATTTTTGAGTTTTTTCACAAAATTTTCGAAGGTTAAAACAACAAAAATTTCAAGTTAAAGTTTTTCGAAAAGCTACCACTTTTTCAAAATTTTTACGCTCAAGCCAAAATTGGAATGATAGATTTTTTCACAGAATTTCTCATGGCTTCAACTAAAAAAGCGAAATTTATGATAAAATAGTTAAAAGCGAATTAATAGGTTAAAAAAAAAGTTACTTTTAATTTTTTCGACATTTTTACTTCTCTTCAGAAAATGGTTAAAATCCAACTTGTAAGTTTTCCGAAAAGTCACAATTTTTTTCGAAATTTTTACGTTTGGACTCAAATGAGGATTTTTTATATAATTTTCTATGGTTTTTTAATTTTAGATTTTTGCATAAAATTTTTGACCTATAAAATATTCGAAATATAAGTTTTATAAAAAAATCGAATTTTCGCAAGTTTTGTGAAAAGCTACAATTTTGTTGTTATAGAGATAACTTACTTTTGTATTAAACTTGGAATGTTTAATTAATTATTTTTTATTATTTTCTTAGAATTTTTTAAACTTAAAAATTTTAAACAATATCCCTATGAAAAAAATGGTTTATAGAAGGTACCCAGGTATTTTTAAAAAGGTAGAATTCCCCTTTTAAAGATTTTCTCTGTAACTAACATGGTTTTGATCTAAAGTGAAATTTCCAGTTTTTTTAGTCGATTTTTGTGGGTATAAACTGAGAAAATTAATCTAATGAAAAATGGTTAAATGCAAATTTTCTGTGGTCTTAAGATCTATAATGTCTTTTTTAATATTGTGGTTAAAACTAGTCTCTTTAAATATTTTTCTTTTGAGATTCTTACAATTGGGATAAAATTATATTCATAGAATTTTCGAAACTTAAAAAAATACTAATACTATTAAAAAATAATTGAAATAGATTTTTTCAAAAGCTACAATTTTCGATTTTTTTCACAGATTTTTTTTCGATGGCTAAACCAGGAATACGAGTCCTATCCAAAAATGATTAAAAGCATATTTAAAAGTAAATAAGAAAATATTTAAAACCCGAAAGAAAAATTAAATCAAGATTGGATATTTGCTATGGCAAAAGTTAACTTCTGAAATCGTACTATATTTCAAGAAAAATTCTTATAGGGGCTGCCAGAAGTGCAAAAGTTTTCTATAAAAGTTCTCTTTATAAAATAAGAAATGTAAGTTTAAACTTCTTCTGGATCAGTCTCAAAGTTGGAAATTGCAACCAATCAGTTGTGCATTCATTCTTAAAATGGTTTGCCAAATATTACAGAAATGCACGGATTTCTTGCAGAAACAATTTCAAATAACATACAAACAGAATAATATTTTTCCTGTTTTCAATAACCTGTTTCTTTAAAAGAAATTTTTTTATTGAACCAAAAATAAGTTATAACTGATGAAAATTACCTAAAATAAACAAGAGTGATTATTGAAATAAAAAACAATTTCTTTTAACCACATAAATTTATTTATATCTAAATAATTCTTTTAGACTGACGGACAATAAACATTTTTGTTTGATTCAAGGCAATTTTTATTGAATTCAAAAATATTTTTTCTGAGTGTAAAATACTAATAACAAAAGATTCTTTTCTAATTATATTAGTGACCTTTTTAAATATTTAAACCTCTAATAAAAAAATGTGCGCTGAGATTAAAATTGATTTGTTTCATGCTTCAACCTTCAATGTCTTATTCAAAAATGCTTCTTATTTTTTTTATTCTTTATGTTACAACTTTTTATAAAATTTTCACTCTGAATAAATTTTTTTTAAATTTCTGCATGTTTTATGAAAATTGACAATTATTTAAAAAATAATTTCAAAGTTTCAAAAGTTCTGACGAAAAACATTCTTTGATTTAATAAAGATTACACAAAAAATTAAGCAAAATGTGGCAAATAAAATTTTAAATAAGTTTTTACTTTGAAAAATTATTTCGCAGGAAATATTTAAGAAGATTTCAAAACATCTCAAATGTTTTATAAAATTTTGAGAAAGTATATAGAAGATTGAAAAGAAAAAGTTTAAATTTTGGAAAATTATAAAATTTTGGAAAACATTCTAATAATTTTGAAAGGCATTTAAAAGTTTTAAAAATATATAAAAATTATTTCAAACTTACAAATATTTCGAATAATTTAAAACAAAAAAGTAGATTTATGAAGACTTCAGATGAAAAGTTTAGAAGCTTTATGAAAATATTGAAATGTTTCAAATGAATTAAAAAAATTATTCAGATTTCGGACATAATTTTAAACGATTTTTTATTAGAAAAAATTTATTCTGTGAGAATATTTAAAAAGTTTCTGAAACATTCCAAAACGGTTCCAAAATGCTCAAAAAAGAATTTCGAAGATTAAGTGGAAGCCCTTCAATTTGGCCGAAAAATTTCAAAATTATAGAAAAATCATAAGAAGTAAAATTTTTAATTTGTATTAATTTTTAAAAAGATTTTGAAATATTATAAAAGATATCTAAAATCGTCAAAAATTAATCTGGAAGATTTTAATCGAGTTGTAAAAACTTTAAAAGTAAATAGTTATTTAACATTTTCATTTTGTATTAAAAGCTTTTTTCCCATGATAATTATAATTTGCCTAAATTTTTTGTTTTTGATTAAAAAATATTTTTTGGTTAAAAATAAACAATTTTGTCGAAAATTCGCCCTTATGGTTTAAAAATTCATCTTCTTTAGTAGAAATTTAATATTTTGTTATAAAAATTGCAACTTTTTGTTTCAATTGCAATTCGTCTTATTGAACGAATTTACCCCTTTTTCATTCGAGATAAAAATATTGTTTATTATTAACATAAAATATTGTCTTTTTTGTTGCAAATTCATAATTTTTGTTTGAAAATGCAACTGTTCAGTTTTTTGTCATAAATTATTAATTATTTTAATTGAAAGTCATTAGCTCTAAATTCAATTATTTTTGTTAAAAATAATAATATTTACAAGCTTGAACAATTTCTGATAATTTTAGTATTTTCCGTTGGGAATTGACTTTTTAAAATAAAATAATTATATTTTAAAGAAGATCCAAAACTTTTTAAGAATTTAAGGTTATGTTTGCTTTCTAGAATAAAAATATGTGCTTTTAATAAAAAATAATCACATTAAAAAAATATTTCAAAAATTGTGTACAATTTTGGTTTAAGGAAGAGATTTTCGCTGAAAATATTGATATAGATTTGAAAGGAGATATACAATTTAAAATAATTTTTTGCTCTTACCTAATTTACCAGTTTTAAACGATTTTAGGTTATGTTAGCGTTTTACACCGATAATCGACGTTTCAAGCAACAATTATTCGATTTCAAGAATCAAAATTACAATTACGAATGTCTTTATAGGTTATGTTAGCTTTCTTTTCGTCAAAAAATAAATTTTTCTTACAAAGTTATTAAATTAAAAAATAGATTTATACTTTATTTACAGTTTTAGTTTACGTTTTGCATTAAAAATTTTTATTTTCAAACAAAAATCATTATTATTTGAACAATATTTAGAATCTTTCAACAATTTTGTGTTTGTAGAGGAAAACCTTATATTTTAAAGGACATTCAAAATTTTTAACAATTTTAGGTTATGTTGGTGTTTTACAACGGGAATCGGTCATCTATACTTGATTGGAATATCTGAATTATGTCAGAAAACACAGGGCTTCGAAGAAAAAATGGGTGTTTTGTTGAAAAATAGAGGTCAAAATTTAATTACTCGGAACTTTTTAGAATTTTTGTTTTAATTGGAAAAATATTATCTAAAATACAGTCGATTTTAAGGATTATCTTTAATTCTAACATCACTTTTTAGGTCACGTTGATGTTTTTCACAGAAATTATTAATTAACATAGATTTTAAAGAAGATTTAAAATTTTGGGAGAATTTAAGGTTGTGTTAACGTTTATCAGCAGGAATGGGTTATTTTAAACGAAAATCATAAAATTGCAAATATATTTAATATACAACATGGAATAAGTTTTTCGTGTAGGGTAATTCAAAAGTTTTGGAATATCTTAGGTTACGTTGACGTTCTAGACCGGTGATTGGTAGTTTAGGTATCCATCACTTTCGATAATAGATTCTACGAAACAAGAAAATATTTTCGTGATATTACTTTAAACTTTAATCAGAAGATTGAATATGATAAAAAAATTGATCAGGCGTGTATATTAATACAGTATGTTACATCGCAAGAAGTGAGGACGTTCCTAATGCTACGAGTGATGTACGATATATGATTCAAAATCGGTGCCATAATGTCTATACTATTTTTGGTCGTGAAATCAGACGACTGACATAAAATATAAGTAAATAATACAATTTTTGAATAAATAAAATAATAAACGTGTATTATTAACTATAGTAATTATTATAATTTGAAAAAATTACTCATAAAATAAATTTCAAAAAAAGAGTTTTATAGGAGCGTATTTTTGACCAAATTGACCTGGTAGAACTGTCCTAAAATATAACCAGTTACTTTTTTTGTAGCAAGCAAGTATACATATAGATAGATCCTGAGCTGATATTTATTAGCTTGTTGATAAAGCTTTTGGCAAAATCTAGAAATCATAAGCTGACCGTTTATACAAAATGAACAATACATTCTTTTCAAAAATGGAACATTGCCAAGACCTCTAAAATTTACGAGTGATTTATATTTCTATTTTCAGGAATTTTCACTTTTTACGAGCAATTCTCTGATGAAATATTGCAACGCATAGTAAAATTTCGACTTTAAATATAACTTTAAAGCGAACAATGTTTTTCAATGCAGAAAATAATAAAAAAGTGAGTTGAGGCATTTTATAAGTTAATAACTAGTTATTTGTCCCATTTTTCTAAAAACTGAGAAATTTATTTTTAACAGTCGAATCTCGAATTTTGTCTTGCCTCGACCCTCATCTGAAAAATCGCCCCCAGTTTTGCCTTAAATCTCGTTTCTCTTCGACTATCACCTCGAATATGGCTTCGAATCTTGTCTTGAATCTCGTATCGAATATATTTTTGTCTCGAATCTCATCTAGTCTTGAGATCATCGCCTCAAGTCTCGTCTCGTCTCATCGCCAGTTTCACTTCGAATGTCGTTTCGAATCTTGTCTTGAACCTCGTTTTGAGTCTAAAGTCGACCTTAGTCTTGAATCGCGTCTCGAGTCTCGTCTCGAATCTGATATCGATTCTTGTCAAAGTAAATCCGGACGGATACCCGACTGAAACCATAAGAGTTTCTTCCCGGATCTATAAAACCCAAAAAATGGAACAATTTAAATTGCAACGTTGCAAGTTTCAATGTATCATTTTGAACTATTAAACTTTTAAGGTTTTTAATTAAAAATGCTTCACTTTTAAATGCTTTGATTTGAAAAATTTGATTTATAATGGATCATTTTTATGTAACAGTGAAATATTGCTAAATATTGAAAAATTATTAGTATTGAGTATTTGCTGTCAATCGATAATAATTTATAATTGTTTAAATAAATTTAATTAACAAGTGCATTCATTTATTGTTATAAGAGTCTGGAAATGTTTAAAAGATAGTTATTAACAATTATTCACGTTGAAAGCACATTAACAGTTTGGAAAATAGCCAGATTATGCATTTGTTAATTAACATTGTATAAACAATCATAAACTGTTATGCAAGTTCCTAATACTCTAAATATGTGTCACTAGCGAGTAATTTGCTTGATTCTATAGAAAACCCTTAACTTATTTAATTAAAAATACCTGTTGTAGATCATTGTTCATGAAATTTGTTTATAAATTAATTAATTATTTTATAACTTTTACTAGTTCAATAGAAAGTCTTTTTTTTTTATTAAAAGTGCGAATTATGTAACGGACTGCAGTCAGTTACCACGAAACGATTTTCATACGCTTATTTGTTTATAACAAATTCAATAAATTTTTAAACATTGGCGTTCCTATGAGAAACCTTAAATGGATATTTTTCACTTATTTGATTTCGACAAAAAACGGTATTCTTTAAAACTCTAAATAATTTTTTCTTATAAATAACAAATTAACAGAAACTGTAAACAATTTTTTCATGATTTGCAGAGAAATTACACTGATGAGAATTTACAGAAAAAAAAGAATAAAATTGAGATAGGGTGAATTGAAGAAAGTTGCAAGAATCAATTGAAAAATTCAACATAAAAGGTAAAACTTCTTGAGAAATGCACTTATTTCTTTATAAAATATTCAATAAATTTTTAAATATCCACGTTCCTATAAAAAAACTTTTATGGATATTTTTTACTTATTTTATTTCGAAAAAAACGGTACTCTTTGAAAGTCAAACTAATTTTATTTTCATTTTTGTTTACTAATCAAAAAATAATAAGAAATTGTAAAAAAGAGGAAAGAAAAGAAAAAATTGAGATAGGGTGAATTGAAGAAAATTAAAAGAATCAATTGAAAAATTCTACAGAAAAGGTTGAGAAATGGACTTATTTGTTCGTAACAAATTCAATAAATTCTTAAATATTGCGTTGCCACTGGAAAACATTTTTTGTATTGTTTTCACTTGTTGTAGCTGTCTTTGAATAAATGCAAGTATTTCTCAAAAAACGGTACTCTTTAAAAGTCATACCAATTCTTTTCCATTTTTTTCTATGAATAAAGAAACGATATAAATTAAAAAAATATGTTTTATAATTTAAAGTGGAATTCCACAGATCTATATTAAGAAGACAAGGCAGATTCTAGAAAAAAGGTAAAAAATCTCTGAGAAATGCGCGCCTGCTTTTAATTAAAATACTTTTGTTTAGCCTCGACTTAAGTGTACATTCGTTCTTTTTTTTACTCTGAGAAAGTATCCTTACGGTAAGTGTGAGCGGCATTTTAAATGACTGATTACTGTGGAATACGATAACTTGTTAAAAAAAATCTGTAAATAGTTTTTAAAAAAATTCAAGAATTTATCCATTTTTGTACCTCAACTTTCACTTGTGCCATGCTCTAGGAAAGTTGAAAAAAATACAAAATTTACAGTACGGAATCTTCAAAATCGCATTTTTTAACTTTATGGATTTTGTTGGATTAAAAATCAGTACTTTTAAAATTTTAGAATTTCACGGGTTTCCAAAATATTAATAAAAAATCCAATCTCGGTGCAATGTTTGGACATTTTTATTCATGAGAAATTTGTATTATCATCGGGGATGGAAATGACTGATCAGATAAATATACTAATCACATTACGGAAAAATAGAAATCTACAAAGATTTAAATTCAAAATTTAAAGTTTTTTCTAAAATTTTAAAAATAAATTTCATCTGTAAAAAAGATCCCTCCTGTTTGCTCCGCTGGGAATCGAACCACAGGTCTACTGATTGCCGGTCGGGTACTCCTACCACTAAGCTACTGGAAAGATTAAAATACGAATTTTTTCACGGATGTTTTTTCAAAGTTAAAATTTCATTTTTATTCGTAATTAAGGAAACCATAAGTATTTTTTCAATATTCTTGGCTTAAAATAAAAATAAGATTTCAAAGATAACATTCATTAGATTTTCTAATTGTTGCCACATTTTTATCAATTGATGAAAGAAGTTAAAATAGATGTGTATATTTGTAGAAATTCTTTATGTAAAAAAAATCGATGTGACAGATCCTCTTTAAAAATCAGAAATATCTCTATTGGGTGGCATTCGACCTGGAATTTCAAAAGCTTTTTAACCATTACAAAAAAAATGTCCAATCTTTTTTCGATCGAGTAACTCTGTATCAAAGTCATCAGTCCCTTCTTAAGGAATGCTTCAGAAATTATTTCCACTCAATAACTTTTAATATTGAACTTACCAACCCCCTTGTATTTTGCCTCAAAAATAGCACCAAAAATATTCTACTGAAAATTTACCTTTCCATTTTTAGTTAAAAAATATTTATTTTTAGTTGAAATTCAACTATTTGTTTAAAAATTCATGTTTTTGTATTCGTTTTTTTGGTAGAAATATAGTCATTTTTCTTAAAAATACAACTATTTTGTTGAATTTATATTTATTTGTTTGAAAATGTCATTATTTTGTTGAAAATAGTTTTTTTGTAGAAATATCAGCTATTACATTTTTTGTTAAGAATTTATTTGTTTTCTAAAAAATTCATCATTTTTGTTTAAAAATTACAATATTTGGTCGAAAATTCATTCATTTTATTGAAAATTTATTTGGACAGAAAATGTATTCTTTTGGATTGAATTTTTTTGTTGTTGAAAATTCAACTGTCTTCAGAAGAATGCGTTAATTTGATTGAAAATTTAACGGTTTTTGGTTGAAGTTCAAACTTTTTCTTAAAAAATGTGAGTATTTGGTTAAAACTTCCTCTGTTTGGGTTAAAATTTAACTACTCAGTCAAATCTGAAATTTTGTTTTTAGGGAAAATCAGAAAAAGGTGAGGGCATTTTGAAAATAAAGTTTTTCGGCCACCTTGTTTACCTAATGAAATTTTGATATTATTAATTATTCGAAAGAAAACTAAAAAAAGTATAAAAAACTCGGCCTTTATATTTCTACCACATTTGTGCACAAGCCTTTTAAAATTAAAGGTCAAAGAATCGACAACTGTAGTTTGCTGATTGCGAATACTCTTTAGTTAAAGCTCCTTGGGCTTTAACGAACACATTCTCATGACGTATCTCGTGCTTCGCGCTTGATTTTATCCAAAATTGGAACTTTTCTACATTATTTTCAAAATTATTATATCAACTATATATTATATTTAATTATTTAACCACGAGCAACTTTTGTCTAATCATTTTTTTCATTGCATCTTCGATTTATCAAGAAAATTCGAAAAGTTTTTATGATATTCTTGTAGGGTATTCAAAAAGCAAAATTTTTCTTATCTTGTCTTTTTTTTATATTCTGCATCATAAGGATAATTGTTCATCTTTTTGAATACTATTAACAGCAGTTAAGAGAAATTTTGATTTTGTACAAACTTTTCTGAAAAATTTTCAAAATGCGCTCAATTTTAAATTTTTATCCAAAAATTGTGCCAAAAGATTAAAAATCTACATACACACAGAAGTTCTGTGCATTCTGGTGGGAAGTGGTTCTAAAAAATGCGCAGATATAACTTAGACGAACATTTTTTTAGTTAAAATGATATTGTAGCTTGTGTCGCTTTTCCAAAAAGTTACTTTTTTCATTTTTAATGTATTTTGATAACAAAAGTTTATTACAAATTTGTAGATCTTTTTTAAATGCACATTTTTTTCATTCATCTGTTCTCGTACCTTGCATTTTTTTTCCAATAATTTGATTTTTTTATTGTCAGTGTTATTTTTACGATCAAAACAACAACTAGTCATTTTATTGAAAAAAATTATTAATACAAAATTTGTAGCGCTTTTTTGAATGAATAAATTTTGTCTCCTCAGTTTTTTCGTAACCTTGTATCATTTGTCCAAAAGTTCAATTTCGCCATCTAGTGCCTAAAACTGGAACTATAGAAAGAGTAGGTGCAATTTTAAAGATGTATTTTATTATTTCGCTCTTTCATGTAAGTTTCAATGCATTGTAGGCTTAAGTAAATTCTGATTAATGTATGTAATGATAAATTTTTATCCAGGTTATGCAAAACATATGAACAATAGATGATTGGAATTGAAATATGAATTCTAACCTAACTTTTAGATTAGATTTTTAAATACTAAATATATTGCGTATAAATAAATAAAAATTTACTTTGATTTCATTTTTGCTTCCAAATAAGTTCGTTTAGGTTTATAATCTCTCAAAAGTCAATAAATAGTACAATAATTATTTGTTTTTTTTTAGACAAATATTTCTGTGAAATAATGTGTTTTTTCACTATATAAGATGTAAATTCCATATAAAACCCTTTCTTTTCGATAAGGACTTATTTTGCGTATCCAATAAAATTATTTAAACTCTACAATCAAATTATTAAAACACTTTTATGCACAAATTAAAATGCATTTTAAAAATCGTACCTATTCTTTCTATTTCCGATGTTTGTCAACATGTGGCGCATCGCAGGGTAACCATTCCCAATAACTCTAGTAATTTTTTTTCAATTAACAAAATTTATCAAGACAATTTGTTCGTCTTTTTTCCTACCATGAATACCCGTCCATAGAATTTTCAAATTCGGAAAAAGTGCTCTAAAAAATTTTCAAAATGCGCTCACTTTCTGAACTTTTATAAAAAATGGCTAACTAAACGAAAACTAACAGAATATACCAAAGACCAATCCAATTTGTCAATTCTTTCGGAAGTTATCGCGTTAACAAACTGAAACTCCACAGACAGACGAGCAGACAGACACGTTTATAAAAAACTGTTTTTCGAATTCATATAATATTATATAATCATCATATAATACTGATGCGAAATCCTATTAAAAGAAAAAGAAACAAGAATCCAACGACTACATTTGGACCACAAAGAACAAACAAAAACATTTAATTCTCAGGTATCAAAGAGAGAGCAGCTGTTCTTCGGTGATGTCATTTTCTACTTATTACATTTTTCTTGCTTTGATAAGTACGAGTACCGAAACGTTGGTAATGCAATTTTATCATTTTTTTATTTTTTATTTTTATTTTGAATTTTAATGTATTGAAATTTGATGATAATAAAAATAAAGAAGATGAAAGGAAAAAAAAGGAAGGGGGTGTCGTTGGTTCCCTTCACATTTTGTCTTTCCTCTTTTTTATTTTTGACCGAAAATTGTTTTTTTTGCAGATTACGATAGGGCTTTTTGTTTATTTTTTGTTTTTTGCTTGTTTTTGTTTGTTCGTCGTGGACCAAATTTGGTCGTTAGATTCTTGTTTTTTTGTTAACAGGAGTTTGCATCAATTTGATTATTGGACGTTAAATAGAATTTTTAATTTAGATTTTAATCTAATTTAAATTTCTTGAATTTCAAATATAATCCCTTCTCTGATAAAAATATAATAAGTAACAGTTATAAGATAGATTTTAGTGCGACAAAATCTTTGTTCCTACAAAATTCTTCAAGCCGATGCTTCATTTGTCTCTAATGAGCCGGGAAGGTGGAAGTTGGAAATCCAATTTTTATTTCTGAGCTTTTTTGTGCTTTGTTTTTGGTCCATTAAATGGTTCAGGAGAATGTGGATTTCATTTAATATATTAAAATAGTATACAGTAAAACCTGGATTTAGTGATCCTCGATTTAATGTTTCCGAGAATTGACGCCGCGCGGTGGGGATAGGTGAGAGGGGCTGCGGGAGGATGTGCGATGCTCATTCAAGCTTCACAAAACAGAGAGAGAAACAAGAAAGAGTCCGAAAATTAACATTAAATCCAGGTTTGACTGTAGTTTGTTTTTATTAATTGATTCTGAGCTAATTTATTCAGATTAATACATTTTATATATAGGAAAATAAGTTTCTATATTTTATACCTTTAGTTTTCTTGTAAAAAATACCTGATGAGATAGTCTAAATTAATTTAGCGCTGATGAGGAAGTCCAAATTGGAATAATTTGTTATATATATTAATTTAGAAAAAATCTATTCAGAATATTATATTTTATAAATAGAAGAAAAGTTTCTACTATTTATTCCGATAATTTTCTGTTCAACAATACCTGATGTGAAAGTCTAAATTAATTTAGCCCCGAAGAGGAAGTCTTGGCTTTAAAAAATGTTCTTCTGTAGTGTCTTCTATCTTCTTCAGTGTTCTTCTTTAGTGACGCAAAGAAGGTAGTTGGTAATCTAATTTTTATTCTTTATTTTTTTTTACTGATCTTGAAGCATTAAATGGTTAAAAATAAATTAGGCTTCTGTTCCAAATTAAAAAACGGACTAAAATTTCTTTTCTCCAATGCAGCAATTTTCGAAATCAACTACAAAGTTTGAATAGAGATGAATTTTTTAAATTTCATCTCAAATTTAGATAATTTTAAATACTATTAGTAAGATATCGATTTTTCTGAAATGTGTTGGTAAACTCACCGTTCTCGGCATTTAACTCAATCGCCGATACTCTGTAATTGCTTCTGAGAGAATCACTGGCATTCTGGTGTAGTAAAAGTTGATGGGAAGTTCTGGTTCTGGAATTATGCTGGCGAATGCTGTTGAGAATACTGTTACTCGAGGCTCTGCTCAAGAGGATTTTTTGTCTCACAGCCTCCTTATAGATCCTCCAGTACATGATAATCATTACAATCCCTGGTATCCAGAATGAGACGGAGGAACTTATCAAACCGTATGGTCGGTTGACAACGAAGACGCAAACCTGATGTCCGAAATGTACCAAATGAAATCGAAAAAAACCAAAAAAACGTGGAATTTCAATTTTAATAATTTAGATGGAATCGGAACGTTCCATTTTCACTTTTAAGACTTCGTCTTTCACTATAAGTCAATTTTTTAAAGAGCAAGTTTCCTAGTGTGCACAAAGTTTGGCGACGTATTTACGACATTGTTACGACATCTTTACGACAACTTTACGACATCCTATGTCAAGGTCGTTAAGGTGTCTTTACGATATTGTAAATAAGTCGAATGATCTGACGATGTCTTTACGATATCGCAAAGACACCGAAACGACATGGACATAGGATGTCGTAAAGATGTCTTAAAGATGTCGTAACGTTGTCGTAAAGACGTCGCCAAATTTTGTGCCCACTGGGTTCTTTATTGTACCCTTAGTGGCATCAGCACTCGCTTTTTACTTCAGTTTCTCTGTATGAAGGAACAGATTAATTCTCAATATAAAAAATGATTAATATACTTATTAAAATCTTGAGGAGTTATTTTTAAACACGGGGAAGGCTATTCTCTATTGGGATCAATGAAAATTTTTGAAATGTGTTTTTACAAACGAAAAAAAAAGGGTTTCAGATTTGCAAAAATTTTGAAAACCCTAAAATATCCTTTTTTCTGTGTAAAAAATAATTTTTAAAAGATTCTTCGACACTTGTGTGCCAAAACCTAAATCGAATGAGGTGTTTTTTATAAAGAATGGCTCAATGGTTCTAATGATGTTCTAAAGTTTTCAGAATTATCTATTATAAATTTTCAAATGTGAAGAGGTTAATTCACTATAATATAAAATTAAAATTTAATCTGATGCTTTTTATTTCCATTCGTCTTAAAAAAAAATTTCAGAAGTGTTTTGTTAGAAAACTGAAAGAATAAATGAAACTTTAATAGAGTTAGCATAAACAATTCTTATTAATTTTTTAAGTAATATTTTATGTTTTATCCACGTTGTTTATTATTATTTTTTTAACTCTATTAATTCAAGATTTTTGTAGGTACTGTGAAAACCTTTATATTCATCTAATTTATTACTACTTATAATATAAATAATTATAAGACATAAATAAAAATATTTTAAGACTAGGGGGAGAAATATCGGGTTTCAATTTTTATTTTGTTATCTAAATCTGGAAATATACGGGCACATTTAACAAAAAAATTGACATATCAATGAAGTGAATGATAGCGATATAAGGAAGCGTCCAAATATTACGTGACTTTCTAAAGAAGAGAGGGTGGGGGTATTTATTAATACCACAAAGTGTCGCAAACGAAGCTGAATTATAAAGCAAAAAAATAATTTTTAACGCAAAATGTAATCTGTGAATTTTCATTTGAAAAAAATTTTTAACGAAAGAAAAAAAATTCTAATAAACTGAATTCCATTAAAAATGTCAAATTGTATCGCGAATTCTAAACAAATAGTTGAATCATCAACCAAAGAGTTTAATTTTTATTACAGATTGTTGAATTTTCAATCCAAAACACGAATTTTTCAGAAAATAGTTGAATTTTTAAAAAAGAAAATAGGGTTCTCAAAGAAGCATGTTATAATTGTCATTTGAACCAAGAAAAATTTTAATTAAAATAAAAAAAAAATTTAGTTCAAGAAAATAGACTAATTTTTAATTAAATAGTTAAATCCTCAATCCAAGAAGTTTAATTTTTGACTAAGCAGTTGAATTTTTAAACAGATAATTAATTCTTAACAAAGAAAATGAATTTTTAGCAAAATAACAAAAACTTTTACCCGAAAGATGAATTTTCAACTATAACAATAAGTTAGACAAATTAATTTTGAAGAAAAAAGTTAAAATTTTACTAAAAAGGTTGCATTTTTCAATAAGAAAGATATATTTAAAAAAAATGGAATAGTCAAATTTTTAGATAAAAAAATTAATTTTTAGCCAAAAATTCAATAAAAATGGAATTGTAAGATTTTTGTTTGAAACATTAGTTTTCAACTAAGATAATTGACCCTCGAAAAAAAAAGAATTTTGAACAAAAGAGTTCAACTTTTAACAAAGTAGTTGAATTTTTGATCAAATAATGTCTTTATTAAAGTAGCTGAATTTCTAATAAAACAATTAAAATTTCAAACAATAAATAAAATTTTTCACTGAGCGAGATAAATTCCAAATTAAAAATATAATGGTAGAATCCTAAACTATGAAAATTAACTTTTACTAAGAACAGTTGGATTTTCTTATTGTGTTCTGTCAATTCAGTTGAAATATATGCAAAGAACGAGGAAAAGGGGGAGTTTCTTGAAAACCGGGGAAAAACCAGCATTTTTTTAAAAAGCGAAAAAAAATTTCTGGACACTTCCTTACCTATTAAATTAATTTTTATACTCCCTAAATAATGATGTGAAATTAGCCTGAGTTCAAGGTAAATCAAAGCATTTTTAAATATTGTTTTAAATTCAATACTAAAAAGTTTTCCATATTTGAAATTGAAAATTGATGTTGGTTTTTCAAGATTTTTTAACTCAGTCATTGATCCTACAAGAAAATGCCGTGATAGAAAGTTAAGCAGAAAGTAAGAACTTTTTCCTAACATTATTTCCGTACTTTTCCAACCAATTATTTTGTATTTCTGTTTTTTGATCTTGGGAAGATAATGAAAATAAAGAAAAGACAAATTTCAATTTTCACCTTTTCATACTTTCTCTCTTTTCATCCAATCTTTTCGTCTACTTTCCATCTTCTTATATAATGCCCCTCCTCCCACTTTTTCATCCCTCACTTTTCCTAATTCTTTGCTCTTTCCCTACCATCCCTGTCTCTTACTTTCTGGACTTCTCTCCACTATTTCTCTAGCCTCACTTCCCTTAATTATCGACACTTATCTGCAAATATCTCCTCTGTCTCTACCCCTACTTCACTTATCGTTAATTTCCTCACTTCCTCTTATATACTCCATCTACTCTCTAACTCCTCACTTTTTGGTAGCCTCTTTACTTACTATATTTCTTTTTCCCTACTCTCCTTCCTTATTTCTTCCCCGATTTCTCCCTCTTCTGATTGTCCTATCCATTTCCCCACTTCCACCTTTCTTTACTTCCTATTCGGAACTTCCTCTACCCTACTCTTTTTTAACTGTTCTAATTTTTCCTACTTCGCCTCATGTAATCCATCTACACTCATCTCACGTTTTCTATTCCTCCTTTCACTTTTCCTACTTCCTCTCCCTTCCACTACTCGATTACTTGCTCATCTGCTTCCCCTTCCGAACTTTTTCTCCACTACTTTCCTAACCCTCACTTGGTTTATTATCCTGACTTTGCTACTGCCCCCCCCCCCCACGCTTCTACAGCTACTCTCCCATTCACACTTTACCTACTTTCGCCAAACTAATCCCCCACTCCTCACTTTGGCTACTTCTTAACTTTACTTTTGTATTACTCCCCTCTCTTAGGATAATGGGTGTAGTTAACCACAGTAAGGATAAAGTCAGCTAGAGGACTCTACTTGACGTCACCGTAAAACAGCGCATTTTTTTAAAACAATTTTTTAAACAATTAAATTGTTTTTTATAGTTTTGCAATTGCTATAAACAAATTAAGCATCCGACCGAGAAACCAATAACATCAATGCATTCTTCTTGGATATATGTAGGTCCTCTTTTTTTTAAACTTCTGTAATTAATTGTAAGCAAAGTAAGAGTCAAAATAAAGAAACTAAATAGACCTTTGGATGCATCTTCTAAATATCTAAATATGCATTTTTCACAAATAATTTTTTAACAATCATATTATTTTTTATAGTTCTGTAATTATTATACACAAGCTAAGCGTCTGATAAAAAAAACTAAAAGGACGATTGTATTCGTCTGGGAATATCTAGGTGCGTTTTTTAAAAAATTATTTGAAAAAATCTCAATTTGATTATAAGACAGGACCACAAAATAGTTTTGTAAGTCTACTGGGATTCTAATAGGTATACTTTATCTTATTGGGGTCGCTGAACACGGATCCATGCGCAGAATTGAGCTAGCACGTCAGAATTTTCAGTGCAATTCAAAAACTGGTTAAAAACCTAGAATTTCTGCACAAATCTTGTCCCCAAACCTACAAACCCCAAATTAACAAGACCCAAGCTCATAAAATAACAAGGCCCAAACCCACAAAATAACAAGTCCCAAACCCACGAACCCCAAACCCCAAACCAACAATCCAAACCCACGAACCCCGAACCCACAAATCCACAAGCTCCACATCCACAAACGTACAAAACCCAAACCACCAATCTCAAGCCCACGAACCCCAAACCCACAAACCCGAAACTAAAAAACCCCAAACCCACAAACCCCAAACACACCAACCCCAAATTGTAACAATTTCTCAATTGGGTTTGGGTTTGGATTTTGGGATTTGTGAGTGTGTGTGTGGTCTGTGGGTATGTGGGTTTGGGGTTTGTGGGTTTGGTGTTTTTAGGTTTGTAGATATGGAGCTTATGGGTTTGGAGTTCGTAAGTTTGGGTTTTGTGTGTTTTTGGATATGGAGCTTGTGCGTCTGGGGTTTGTGGGTTTGGGATTGTTGGTTTGGGGTTTGGGGTGTATTGGTTTGTTATTTGTGGGTTTGAGGCTTGTTAATATGGAGTTTGTAAGTTTGGGGACGAAATTTATGCAGAAATTTCAGGTTTTTAATAATTTTTCGGATTTTTCTTCTAATCCTGACGTGCTGGCTCAATTCTGCGAATGGATTCGTTTTCAGCGACCCCAAAAACATAAATTATACCTATTCGAATCCCAGTAGACTCCCAAAACCATTCTGTGGTCCTGTGTAATTAATTCCAAAAGTTATGTATATGCACGGTTACAGAGAACATGTATAATTATCGACAAATGCGTTAATTGTTTAACAAATGTTTTAAAGAAAAGTGCACGTAGATATTACCTAGACGAATAGAATCATGCTTTTAGTTTTTTGATCAGACGCTTCGTTTATTTATAACAATTACAGAACTAAAATAATGATGTAATTCTTTTTAAAAAAAATTAAAAAGTATAAAAAAATGGAATTTACTTCCAATCGCAGTAAAATTCTAGTCTCAATTACTTTAATAATTTTGGTCAATTTAGAAAACTGATTTCTATTTTTTCTACAGCCGCAGATTTTTCAGATTATCTTATTTTCCTCGAATTAAATTAGAATTTATCATTTAATTCTTATTTATTTTTTCATTTATGAGAAGGCCGTCTTTTTTTTGTAGCAAAATTATTGTTAATGGTTGATAATTATTTCCTTTAACTGAAAATTTAAATGTTCATTTTTGGTTAAAAATTGAACTTTTCTTGTTCAAAACTCCACAATTTGAGTAAAAATTTGTCTTTTTTATTTCGGAATTTAAATATTTCGTTGAAAATCAAATATTTATGATTTTAGGCTAAAATTAATTTTTTATGTCGGAAATAAAATTAATTAGTTGAAAGTTAAACTCTTTTGTTAAAAATTAATTTTTTATCTCAAGATTCATAATTTTAATTGGAAATTAATTTCTTTGGTTGAAATAATATGAACTATATTATTGAATTTTTTTTGTTTGGATGAAAAGGAATCTTTCTCTAAAAATTCAACGATTTCGTTGAAAATTTGTTGCTGTTTTTGCTGAAATTTATTTTGCTTTTTGAACTAAAATCTAACTGCTATTTCATTTGTATGTTCCGTAATTTTATGTAAATATTTATCTCTTTGATTCAAAATTCATTTTTTGACTAAAAATTAAATATTTGATTTTTGGTTGAAAAATGATATTTTTTAGTTTCAACTTGAATTTTTTTGCTAGAAATTATTCTTCCTGGTTGAAAATTCATCTTTATTGTCAAGCATTCAATTGTTATAGTTAAACATTCATCATTTTAGTTAAAAATTAATCTTTCTCGTTTAAAGTTTTGTTTTGTTTTAAAGTTGTTTTTCTTTGTAGAACGTTTTTTTAACTGAAAATTTAACTTATTCAAATTAAATACTCCATAGTTCTAGTTGAAAATTCTTCTTATGTGTTAAACAATTTTTTTTAAATTTATTTCATTATTTAAGTTTGGATTGACAATTTATCTTTTTTAGTCCAAATTAATTTTTGATTGTTAAAAATTCAACTATTTTAGTTGAAGATTCATTTTTTCAGTGAAAACCTCATTTTTTCAAATTGAGCTATTCTAGGTAAAGATTCATAATTTTAGTTAAAAATTCATCAGTAAGGTGGAAAATTGATCTATTTTCTTCAAAATCCGTTTTTTTCAGAATTAATTTTTTAAACTAAAATTTTAACTGTTCCTTTTTTTGTTGATAATTGATATTTGTAAGGGGAAAATTTAAATATTTATTACAAAATTGATTTACTTTGCAATTTTTGCTTTTTTCTGTTGAAGTATATTTAGAATGAACGTTACGAATTAAAATAAATGTTTACGTTTAGCGACAAGTATAAATATTTTACTTTTAGTCGACCAACTTGTCATAATTCATTATAAATTTTTTAAATCCATATCTGTGGCGAACTTTTATGTTGTTTCAAAAGTAGTATTTTTAACAGACAAAAAAAAATGTCACACTCTAAAAACAGTTTAACTAAATTTTAAATCATCCTGAATCAATGAATCAGCTCTCACGTATTATAAATAATAAGTTTATTGATCCAGTTGATTATTAAAAACTAATTTAATAAATAAGATAATAATAAGTAAGCAAATAGTATTATATACAGTAAAAAACCAGTTAGTGAAAAAAGAATATTTTTATCTCTTAATCTTTTAATTTTGAAATCTTCCTAAGGTTAAAAAACATCAGTTAAAAAATTATTTTTCAAAAAACAATGCAAAAATTGACATCCAGTTAATTGTTTGTAATTTTGCAAAATTGTCCGTTTTTGTGTAACTTTGTATCATTTCTTGTAAATAAAAGACATAAATATAAAATAATCTAAAAATATCTCCTCAAACCTTTTTTTTGTATCATTTGTAATGTCAAACGTTTTTTTTTTGTCTTAAGGTGCCATAATCTGCTCTGAAGGTTTGCAAGTTTTTTGCTGGTAATGCTCCAAGATAATTTGAGGTCATATTGAGAAAAGAAAGCAAACTTATTTAAGCACGTAATTGTGACTTTCATGACAGAAAAAAGTTGAGCGCCTCGAATTCGTAATGAGGCTCATTTTCGTAATTCGTATGAGGAAAGAATTATGTTCTTCAGCGTGCTTATTAAATTGAAAGTAAGACAGTTGGAATTTTACTTGTTAACATGGAAAAAAATGATGAATTTTGACAGATGAAATTATTATAATTCTAGTTATTTCTTATTATCCAATTATTTTTATTGACTGAATGCAACAAAGTGTATCAATTAAAATGAATACAAATATGTAAATTTGTACAATGTATATAAAAAAGAACAGTTTCACCCAGTTCACTTTTTTCTCTCGAATCCCTTTTTT
>NC_046662.1:2692890-2710441 GCF_010883055.1 Belonocnema kinseyi | reverse complement strand
TTTTTGATGAAATGTATTTTACTATATATACGAGTGTGTGTATACATAGAAAAACATACACAAGCAACAACTTTATGCTAGCTTGTTAGTTAATTAAATAGTTATTTTGAATTTGTCATCCCTTGTGATTTTATTTTATAAAATATTGAGTCATTTTTATTGTAGAAAAAATAATGTATTTATTTGAAACAATTTCCACTTTGAGAATACTAATCAAATTTTTCATCAATTTCACAGTGTATATTGTCAGGAAAATTCGTTTAAAAATTAAAAAACAAAAATGGAAAATATTTATTTTTAACGTTTAAAGAATACAATTCTTTAAATATTTTAAACATAAAAATTACATTTTTCTTAAAATGGCTTTATCGATTTTTTCTGGATCTAAACTATAATTCGGAAAATCGGAGATGGACCAAGTAGCTTGCAATTAAATTTTTAGAATTATTTTGAGTTTTAAATATTTTTAAGATAAAAATGGACATTTAAAAAAAGCGCCTTATGAGTTTTCTTGTTTTTGTTCTTAAAAAAATATGTAACATTAAATAAGGCACTAATTCGTTAGAAAATCCTGTGTAGAAAGATTTTGAAATTAGAATGTTTACAATTCTTTTGAGTTTTAAATATTTTTAACATAAAAATCCATATTGCTCGAAAAGGAAACCATGGTTTTTTAAATAAATTTTTAGTGAAATATTATTTAAATAATTGTCGTACAGATTTAGGATTTAAATTAAAAATAATTTTTACAATCATAATTAATGTATATAAGAAATAAATAATTTAAATTAAATTAAGGCAATAATATTTTAAATAAATAAAATTTCATTATTCCTGAAAAAATTTTAATTAATAATATTTTTCACAATATTATGTTTAAAAATTAAATTATATTACATAAACTATTATAAACTATTTTTATGAATAATTCTAATATGAGTATCAAAATATTTTCAGGAATGCTGAACGTACTAATCAATTAGAAAATGCTATATGGAAGGACCTTGCAATTAAATCTTTTAAATTATTTTAAGTTTTTAATAATTTTAAGACAACAATCGCCTTTTTGCGAAAACCGTCTTATGCTTTTTTTGTGGTCTCACACATTTTTTAAGATTGCTTAAGGCACTAATCCGTTAGAAAATCCCGTATAGAAGAATCTTGCAATTGAATTTTCACAATTATTTTCAGTATTAATTATTTTCAACATAAAAATCTACATTTTCCAAAAAGGGCCCTGAGGTTTTTCAACATGAATTTAATTCAATTATTAATTAATTAGCTAGTTATCGTATAGACTTAGGATTTAAATAAAAAATAATTTTTACAATAATAATTAATTTATATGATAAATAAAATTTGAAACATAAATTAAGGAAATACCATTTAAAATATATAAAAATGTATTTCATTATTCTTAGAAATTCTTTTTTTATTGATATTTCTGATAATTTGATATTTAAAAATTAAATTATATGGCATGAACTATTTTCCTGAAAAATTATTAATATTAGTATAAACATTTTTGCAAGATTGTTAAAATGCTAATCAATTAGAAAACTCTGTATAGAAGGAACTTGCAATTAAATTTTTAGAATTGCTTTAAGTTTGAATAATTTTCAAGATAAAAATGAATACTTTAAAAAAGGTCCTAATGAGTTTTAAATAATTTTAACTAAAAATATACATTTTCCAAAAAGAGCCTTATGGTTTTTTATACATTTTTACTCACTTATTAATTAATTAATTGTCTACATTTAGATTTTAAATACAAAATTTTAGTTTTTTTTTAATTGATATTTCTAATAATTTTATATTTAAAAATTAAATTACATCATATAAAATATTTTTATAAATAATTATTAATAGTAATATTAAAATTTTTGCAGGACTGCTGAACGTATTAATCAATTAGAAAATTCCGTACAGAAGGACCGTGCAATTAAATTTTTTGAATTATTTCGAGTTTTTAATAATTTTAATATAAAAATCGCCTCACACATTTTTTAAGATTGGATAAGGCACTAATCCGTTATAAAATCCTGTATAGGACTTTTCAATTGAATTTTCACAATCCTTTTGAGTTTTAAATATTTTTAAAATAAAAAGCTACATTTTCCAAAAAGGGCCCTATGGTTTTTAAAAATAAATTTTAGTTTAATTATTAATTATTTAATTATCGTATAGACTTTGGATTTAGATTTTACAAAAATTTTACAATAATAATTAATTTATATGTTAAATAAACTTTTAAACATAAAGTATAAAATATTAAATATTACTAAATGGTAGTATAAACATTTTTGCAGGATTGCTAAAAGTAATAATCAATTAGAAAACTCTGTATAGAAGGACCATGTAATTAGGTTTTTATAATTATTTCAAATTTTAATAATAACCTCGCAATTGAATTTTCACAATTCTTTTTACTTTTAAATAATTTTAAAATAAAATTTTACATTTCCCAAAAATGGCCTTATTTTTTTTTTTATCAATTTTTATTCAATTATTAATTAATGAATTGTCGTATACATTTAGATTTTAAATCAAAATTTTTAATTTTTTTGATAAAGATGATTTATGTGATAATTTTATATTAGAAAATACAAGGAATTCGAAAATTTATTTTCAAAATTTTGTAATCTCATTAAAATTAAAATTTAATTTTTCAAAAACGGCCTAATGTATTTTTTGTAGTTTTTATTATCAAACTGTCCATTTTAAACGTCTTTAACACAAAAATCGAGTTTTTTCAAAAAGGCCATTATGATTTTTATTTTGGTCTAAAAATGTTTGTCAGATTACAAACAGCACTAATCAGTTGAAAAATTCTGCATACAAGGACCTTAAAATTAGAACTTTAGAAAATTTTTGAATTGAAAATATTTTTAACGTAAAAATCCAATTTTTCGAAAAAGAGCCTTATGTGTTTTCTTCTGTTCTTGAAATTTACGTAGGACTTCAGACTATAATAATAATTAGTCGAAAAACCCTGTATACAGGGATCTTGCAAATACATTTTTGAAATTTCTTTCAGCTTGAAATATTTTCAGAATACAAATTAAAATTTTTTTAAGGGCTTCATGAATATTTTTCTGTTTAAAAAATATTCATGGAATGTCCCAATACACTAATATTTGGAAAGCTCTATCTACAATCCATAAGACCTTTCTTGAAAAAATCGATTATAAGATATTTAAAATATTTCAAAACATTTAAAACCTAAAAGAAATTTTAAGATGTAATTGAAAGCTTCTTTCATACAGTATTTTTTAACTGATAAGTTTTGCCTTTATTCCAAGAATATTCAAATAATAAACAAATAAAAAGAAAAAAGGCCTTTTTTGAACAAATACTATTTTTCAGGACAAAAAAATCCATCAAGTCTTTTTTGAAAAGAGTCAATTTTTATGTTAAAAATATTATAAAAAACTCAAAAAATTTTTAAAAATTTAATTCGAAATTAAATGTATACAATATATTGGACTAGCAGCTAATAATAATTGGATGTTAATTACTCTAAGAAAATAAAATTTTCATTTAATAATACATAAGAGAATAACAATTTGTTTAAAAAATTATTATTAACAATAATTATTGGATGTCGTAGATGTCATAGCTGATGGACAATTATTAGCCAAAGTTGTTTATAAAATAACAAATTATTGAATAAATATAATTTTTTTATTTTTGGTATCAAATAAGACAATATATTTTTTATTTGCTCAGTGGAATTGATTGAAAATATTATTAGCTTTCACTAAGAAAAAACGTTTGAATTGGATAAGAATTGTTTTCTCAAAATTGATTTATCCGCAAACCTCTTTTTCCCTACTGTGTGTACATCCAGAAAATAGTTTCTTTAAATTGAAAAAAATTTTTAAACAATGGTGTACTGCTATACGATCAAAGAAAAGTTTTTTTAATTTAAAGAAATTGATTGGTTTTGAATATTAGAGAAATAACGCTCATTTAACAGTATCAATATCATATGAAAGTATGGTGTGGTTAGTGAGGTTTTTAATTTATTTTGAATTATAAATTTAAGAAATCCATTTTTCAAACAAATAGTTTTATAAAAACAAAAAGATAAAGAAACGATTTCTTAAAATAAAAAAGACTTTATTCTAGGTGTAGGATGTGTTCCTTTGAATGAAAACCAGTCAATACTATATAATTCATTTAAATTTAAATTCTAATTTCCATCCTGTTGAGTATCATAAAAAAATGCAAAAAATAAAACAGCAAAAAAACAAACAAACCTGTGAATTGTCTTCAAGAAATTCTAAATGTCTTTTTGTAGTGTACCATCCCATGAAAATTGGGAAGAAACTGATGAGTGCTGGTAGAGCCCAAGCACTGGAAATCATACACGAGACAGTGAATCCTTTCATGATAGTTGGATATTCCAGTGGTCTTAAAATCGCACAATACCTAAGGAATAAGCGAACAAAACATGATAAAATTGTTTGGAAAAAAATTTGTATAGCCTTCCAAATATTTAAATTAAAATTCGCGCATAAGACCAAGTACTATATAAGGCAAATACTATTTGAATTTCTCGTTAGGGATTTCATTGTTCAAAATTTTATTGTCACCAAATATCATTTTGAACAAAGAGTAACAGAGCGTTACTAAATTGGTGATGAAGTATACCACAATTTTTAGATTATCTAAGTATCTTTGTATGTTTTAATGTTAATCTAGTAAAGCTCTGGTATTGCTTGGGAAAAATGATATTTGTTAACAATCCAATGTTTGACAAAGCCTAAAAATTTTCCTTCTATATCTGTCGTAAGCAGTTGACAACAACAGTACGCAACAAAAGAAAGCTACCTATTGTTCCACGTTTTGATATGCTTTTCTTATTTAACAATTTTATTTTGATACATAATGTTCTTTTCAACTATTTGTGCCAGATATAGAAGAAAAGTTATTACTATTAGGTATTTGTTGTCCAAAATACCATTGATTCAAAAATCATTTTTCCCTGAAAAAATCGGAACATTACTAGATTGGCAATGAAACATACAAAGATAACCATAATTAATACAGAAACTTCCGTATGTTAATTAACAATTTAGTAATGTTTTGGCACTGTTTGTCAGTTATGATATTTAAAAGGAAAGAATTTTTGAGAAAACCTACCAATTTTTCTTCTGTGTTAGATATAAAGAATTGACAAAAGCATTATGTAAAAAAAAGCTACAAATTGTTTCACGTTTTGATGTGCTCTTCTTACTTAATAGTTTTATTTTTTTGCATCATTTTGTTTTCATACGTTTATACACAAGATAGAAGAAAACTTGGTAGGTAATTATTTTATCTAAAATTTCATTGTTCCAAAAATCATTTTTACCAAAAAATATCAGAATATTACTAGATTGGCAATAATACAAACAACGATACCTAACCAATATATTGTACTATTCTTTACTACAAATTTAGTAATGTTCTGACATAGTCGGTGTGATATGCCATTTTGGAACAAAGAAATTTCGGAAAAAATCTAAAATTTGTCTTCCATTCCTGCTGCAAGCAGTTGACAACATTATTAAATAAAAAAAGAGCTTCACATTGTTCCACGTTTTGATGTGCTTTTCTTATTCAAATATTTTATTTTTTACATGATGCTGGTGTAAACTTTTTATACCAGAGCAGAACTTTATAATTTTGACATCTTTCAGACTAATCATAATTTATCATTTTAATCCATGATTTTTAAATATCATAATCATAATTTACCATTTGTCTGAAAGATGTCGAAATTATTAGATTCTGTCTATTTTATTAATAAATTAAAATTTGTCCATACTTAAAAAAAATTTTTTAAAATTTAAAAAAAATGTATTTATTTGTTAAAAATGTCATTTTTCCAAAAATGACTTTCGGCAAAAAATATCAAAACATCTAAATTTGCAATGAAACATACAAAGATACCTAATTAATATAGAAACTTTGCTAAGCTTAATTACCAATTTAGTAATGCTGTGGCTTAAAATTTTATTTTATTACATAATGTTGTCAAAAGTTTATAACAGAGATAGAAGAAAATTTAGTAGCTTTTCCCCCCCAAAATGTCATTGTTCCAAAAATCACTTTTTTCAAAAAATATCAGAACCTTACTACAATAGCAATGAAATATACAAAAACCTAATCAATACAGAAATTTTGGTAAGCTTTATTAATAATTTAGTCATGTTTTGACATAGTTTGTGGGATATGTTGTTTTGGAAGAAAGAAATTTTAGATAAAATCAACCAATTTTTCTTCTATCTTTGGTATAAAAAGTTGACAAAGGCATTATGTGACAAAATAAAACTAGCCATTCCACGTTTTAATGTGGTTTTCTTGCTTAAAATTTGTATTTCATCACATAATGTTGCTAATTCTTTATACCGGAGATAGAAGAAATTTAGTAGGTATTTTGTCCCTAAAATTTTATTATTTTAAAAATCATTTTTTCTAAAATATATCAAAACATTACTAGGTTATCAATAAAACATAAAAAGACACCTAATCAATATAGAAATTTCAATATGCTTTATTGCCATATTTAGTGTTCCGGCACTGCTTGTGGGATACGATATTAGAAAGAAACAAATTTTGGACAAAAACTACCAATTTTTCTTTCATTATGGTATAAATTGTTGAAAAAAGCAAAATGTAACAAAAGAAAACAACTCATTGTTCCACGCTTTGATGTGGTTTTACTGCTTAAAAGTTTTATTTTATTACATAATGTTGTTAACTGTTTATACCAGAGATAGAAGAAAATTTAGTAGGAATTTTTGACTTAAAATTTCGTTCCAAAAATAATTTTTAGCCAAAAACATCAAAAGATTACAAGAACAATGAAAGATACAACGATACCTAATTATTATAAAAATTTTGGTATGCCTTATTACTAATTTAATAATCTTCTGGCACAGCTTTTGGGATATGATATTTGCGGAGAAAGAAATTTTGGACAAAAATGATCAATTTTTGTTCTATCTTGATTAACTTATAATTAACCTGATTTACTGCTTAACTTGATACTTGGTCTGATACAGTATTTTTCCAATTATTTAGTAATGGTCTCAAATGGGTTTACTCTGATTTTCGGAAAATTTCTCTAATGGAGAAAAGTAATTTTATTCGATCATGCGTTCTACTTAGTTTATTATCATTGGTAATAAATCGAAGTTTCGGCACCCCCTTTAGGCCTCTTTTAATGTTTAAAAAAATTAAGTTGTGAACATCCTAATAAGAATTGGATCCACCTGTATGTACCAAACCGCTATAAATTTGTACGTAAAACATTCTTCTTCTGAGATTGGATAAATCCTTTCATGAACAGGAGGCTTAAAAACTTAAAAAATGTTTCTTCACAGTAAAAACAAAGTATGAATCTAACGCTAAATTCAGGGTACCATGTACCTAGAAAAAAAATTAGTCTTGGTTTGGAACGCCAACTGCAAGCAAGATGGAACACCATCCGGAAATTCTCTGCAAAACATTTATCCGATAGTATTTACTGTGTTGTTTTTTAAAAAAAATTTTTGAACAAATACAAACATACAATGTTTTATATAATGCATAATTAAGTTTGAATTGTGTCAATGGATCATCTGAGAAGCATAATGTTTTATGTAAAAATTTTGATAGGATCGGTAGATAGATATAATAACTACGATGATCAGAACTCAAAATATGCTATACCTTGGTAAAGGTCAAAAGGAGATTCCAAAACGTTTTTAACTAATTTCAACGCTGAACAAAAGCTTAAGCTTCTTTAACCTTAAACTTAGGAAATTTTAATGTTCATGTTTTGTTTGCTTATTCCTTACCTGTCCACGCTGATACAGCAAAGATGCAAGATCGATGCTGTCGAGAAATAAACATCCAGAGAGTTCCACATATTGCACATGAACCTTCCGAAAATCCATCTTCCAGAAAGTAAGACGGAAGCATTGAAGGTCATTGCACACATTGCAACAAGTAGATCAGCTGCTGCAAGACTGACCACATAACGATTGGTTGTCACTCGCAATTTTCTGTGACGCCTCACACTTGCAATTACTAAAACGTTACCAAGAATGGCAGTTACTATGATATTTATTATCACTATTCCTTTGGCGATTAAGAGAAAAAGGTTTTCTTCTTCTTCTAAATTTTTTGGAATGTTATCCATTCTGGAAATTGTTCTAAAATCTGGTTCATTGTCGAGTCCACGAACATTTGGAACATCCTGAAAGTTGAGTCTTATACCGATCTCTCGAGCAATGCTCATGTGAGTCCGTTCAGTGGCTTCCATTTTGAGGTGTTTTTTTTTAAACAATGTTTATTGTATCATAATATATACGTGCTTACAAGTTGTAAGCAATTTTGGCTGTGTGAAATGTTGCCACTAGACATGTTGAATTTGTTGGTGCGATTTATGTGATCCAAACTCTGGATTGAGGAAATTGAGAAATTAGGGATAGCCGGTTTTAGAGCACAATAAATGGATCTGAGTTATTCTATCTCAAATAAACGATTCTTAAATGGAATTTTTTTCAATTATACTTATTTTGAATCGAAAACAATAAATAATTTCCTATCTAAAAAAGTCGTATGATGATGTCTAAAAAATGTTGCAATCATTGTTGTTGAAAACTTGATTAGTTTTCCGTTACTAGCCGTTCTTTTATATTAATTTGAAATTTAAAAACTAAACCCAGAAGTAATCTCTTTTTATAAGGAAAATATAAAATCTTATATATACACATTGATAAGCATTCGTTTTAAAATATTTTGAATGTGTTAGGTTTTTGCTTTTTAGGTTATGTTAGAGTTTTCAGATTCCCAGGATTCCCTATTTGCAACAATTTTAGGTTATGTTATACACAATTTTTGCCTTCGATTTTCGATTCTTCTAGTATTTTTTACCGGGAATTGACATTGCATGTTGCTTTGAGAAGTAAATAAAAATTTATAAGTTAATATTTTAATTACGTTACAATTGCTAAAATATGAAAATAAGAAATACAAATTTCGTCGAAAATTAGTATTTTTCGGAAAAATGTATGAGATTAAAAAAATACTGAAAATTCATCAAAAATTTTAGGTTCTTATTTAATTATTATTTCTCAAAAATAATCATTTCTTTGTAATAAACTATTTTAAATGAACATTTATATTTTACATTTTTGGTGAAAAATTAATCTTCTTCAATCGAAAATTCAACAACTTTGGTTGAAATTCCGTGTTTTTTTGTTAGTTGAAAATTGATTTTTTTGTAATTAAAAATTCATGTATTTTGTTAAAAATATGTCTTTTGGGTGGAAAATTCAACTGCTTACTTAAAATTCATTCTTGTGCTTGAAGAGTCTACATTTTACTTCAAAATTAATTTCTTTGGTTAAAAGTTTAACTATTTTCTAGACTATTTTGTTTAAAATTGTTATTTTGAGTTGATAATTAATTTTCAGTTATAACCCATATCTTTTTCATAAAAACATCAATATTAGGATGAAAATGATTTTTTAAAACTAATTATTTGAATTAAAAATTTAACTATTCCATGTTTGTTTGAAAATTGAACTATTTAGTTGAAAATTCCTGTGTTTTGTAGAAAATTTATTTCATTTGGTTAAAAATGAATTTTTATTTTCCTTAAAATTAAATTATTATATTTTTGGTTGAAAACTTATTTCTTTGGATGAGAAATAAACTATTTTGTTCAAAGTTATTTTTTTTTTAATGGAAATTGATTTTTTATTTGAATATTCAAGTAAATTGTAGGAAATTTGCCTTATTTTGTATAAAGTTATTCTTTTCTATATCAAATTCTTTGGTTGAAAGGTTAACTATTTTGTTGAAAAATAGTTTTTTGTTGCTGTTAAAAATTGATTTTTTTACTTGAAAATTCGCGCATTTAGTTGGGAAATCATTGCTTTGGTTAAATATTTATAATTTTAATTAACAATTAATGCATTTTGTTTGAAATTCAACCAAACTGTTAAATTTTGACAAGAAAAGAGGTAAATTATTGAAAAAAGAATTGTTAACCAAATATTTAAATTTTCGATCAAAGAGATAAATTTTTCAATTGAATTTGCAACCCAAAAATATAATTTTTAACAAAAAATTTAAGTTTGACCAAATAGTTAAATTATTAAAAACATTATTCTATTTTTAATCGAATTTTTTACAGAAAAACCTGTATTTTGAACTGAGAAATTAATTAACAAACTAATAGTTTCCTTTTTCACGCAAATGTTAGATTTTGCAACCAAGAAAATATATATTTTATACATTATTTCAAATTTAAACCAATTAAATGATTTTAAGTAAGTAAATAAAAAAGAATTTTCAACAAAGTAGTTACGTGTTTAGGGAAAAATAAGAATTTTCAACTGAAATAATGAAGAATGAAAAAAGAAGAATACTTTCAAACAAGCAATTGTATTTTTTACAAAAGGAAGATGAGTTATTTGTCAAATTGTTGCATTTTCGACCAAATAATTAAATTAGAAGTGATCAAAAGCGCGTTATTTTCAAAAAAAATTTTACAATATATTTAGAATTTTGAAGAATAAAAGAAGAAGATAACATAAAATATAAACATATCAAAATTGCATGAAATATATGAAAAATAGAAATATTATGAAAAAAACTATTACATTGTGTGTTTAAAAGTTAGTTTTGTTAGTTGAAAATTCAGGTATTTTGATACAAATACATCTTTTTTAGGAGAAATTCAATCGTGTTAGTTGAAAGTTTCACTACTTCGTTAAAAAACATTTTTTTTGTTAAAAAAGAATGTTTTTGATTTTTTTTGTTCTTAGTTTGATTGCCAATTATTTTTTTAAAATGTAAATCAAATTATTTAAAATTTGTTTCAAAACATTCTTTTAACTAAATGTTTTATGATTTTATGTTTGATTTAAAATTTACATTTTTAAAATTCAACTTTCTTGTTAAAAATTCTTATTTAAATGGTTGAAAATAATTTCTATAACTAAAAATTAACATGCTCCATTTTTAGTTAAAAATATATTCTTTTTTAGTTGAATAATTAACTATTTGGTAAAATTCTTAGCCTATTCGTTTTTTTTATTTTGTGAAAAGTTAATTTTTAAAAAAAAATTAATCTTCTTGATTAATAATTTATCATTTTGGTTCGAAATTCAACTTTTTAGTTAAAAATTTTTCTTTTTGGCTGAAAATTCATTTTGTTCGGTGAAACATTAATCATTGTCGTTAAAAATTTATTTCTGTGACTGAAAATGTATTTATTTTGTTGAAAATTCGTCTTTCAGATAGAAAAATAATCTTCTTAGCCGGAAAATTATCGTTATCGCTATAAATTTAACTATTTTTTTACAAATTCAGTTTTTGGGGTAAGGATTTATAATTTTCGTTAAAAATTGTTCTTTTTTTTGGTAGAAAACTTATCTTTCTGGTTGAAATTTATTACATTTTGTCAAAGATTTTTCTTTTCTGGTAAAAAGTTTATCTTTTTGGTTAGAAGTTCAACCAATTTGTTACAAATTTACTTTTTTATAGACAAAATTATTCTTTTTTTCAAATTCAAGGCAATCAGGGAATTCACGAAATTCACGCAATTTACGAAACTCAAGAAATTAATTGAATTCACGGCGTGTAAAGAATTTAAGAATGCACGAAATCCAAATAATTCACGAAAATTAGGGAATTTATGGAATTAAGGCTATGTGACGAATGGGTCACGTGGCCAGATTCCTACCTTACCGCCACCTTTTTTATTTCTCAACTTATTTTCACACGAAGCGCAAAATCGAGTTGAAAATTTGGGATAATAAATAAGAAGCAATAAGAAAGCTGGGTCTGGTCCTAAACTTTAATAATTATAAAAAAATGAAAAAAATTATTTGCAACAAAAATTTTTTTTCATAATTATACAAATTTAGGATCAGACCCACCATTCTTAGTGATTGTTGTTGACTATCCTAAAATTTCAACTCGATGTGGCGTTACGTGTGAATATAAGTTGGGAAATAAAAAAAATGTCGATAAGTTTGGAATCTGGACACGTGACCCACTCATCACATGGCCTTAAAGAAATTCACGAATTCGTGGATTTGACGGAATTCAAGAAATGCATGGAATTCAAGAAATTCAAGCAATTCGCGGAATTAACCTCATTCGTGAAACTTCAAGGAAATCATGGACTCACGAAATTCAAGGAATTTATAGAATTCAATGATTTAATGAATTCAATGAAATCACGGAATTCACGGAATATGAAGTTAGTCAATTTCATAAATTCCATGAATCCCATGAGTTCCGTAAATTCAATTCAAAGATTACATTAATTCCGAAAATTTTGCGAATTTCTTGAATTTTATAAATTCAGTAAATTTCATTAATTCCGTGAATTTCATGAATTCCGTAAATTACGTAAATTCTATGAATCCTACGATTTCAGCGAATTTCGCGAATTCGAAGAGTTCCTAGAATTTGTTGAAATAAATTAATGCCGTGAATCTCGTGAACATTATTTGTTTTGCGAATTCCGCGAATTCTGTGATTTTCGTGAATTCCTCGAATCTCATGAATTCCGTAAATTCGTTGAATTTCATTAATTTCGTGAATTCTATTAACTTCGTGAGTTTCTTGAATTCCATAGATTTCGTAAATTGCCTCATTCCACTGACCCCTTGAATTTTGTGAATGCCATGAATTCCACGAATCCCTTGAATTCGATTCTATGAATTGATTTAATTCTGTGAATTCCTTTAATTCGGTGAAATCCGTGAATTCCTTCAATCCAAGTCTGTGTGAGGGTGTGTAAGTTTGTGTGTCAACTCTACCTAGGATTTCTACTTAAGTTTAAAGGATCAGTATAAACTTTAAGTTTGGAGGGCTATCTTTTGGAAAATTCGCTAACTTTCTTCAAATTTATCACTAGCAAACATACTAAATGTTATTTAAGTTCGTAAACTTATTTCCGCGGACCACCCTCTCACCCTCCCTTTAAATTGGTAACCTTGTTCATGGACAGCTTCTTCGATTCACAAAAAGAAGAAAAAGCAAATCTTCAAATTTAAGCTATAAATGTTGCAAAGTTTTGGCGACAAGTGGATATGTGTGGAGTAAGTGAATAGAACTTGATAAATCAATTTGTAGAAAGCAATGAGTTATGAATGGCTTCAGCATTTTCAGGATTCAATAAATATTATTTTTAACTCAAAAATAATGTTGAACTTCAGTTCTTTTCACTTTCATCAGTGTTAAAACTGAAAAAATTGCTTTCAATTTTCATATTAGTTAATATGAACCAATTATCGTTAAATTTTGTTTCAGCAAAACTCAATTTTTTCTGTAAAGTTTTTTTTTATATAATCCTATTGGAATTTTCCTTCTATCTCTGCTGTTTTTGAGATACAGGATTTTTGTAATTATTCAAGAATCATCTCTAATGGATTTATCATGTTTTCTGCATTTCCGCCTCATGTAATCTCGAAAAACAAGGTGCATAGTATAACGGATTTCTAGAGATTCCAAAATGGACTTTCAAGGGTATTGAAGAATTTCAAGAAATATCGGGGTTTAACAGATTTTACGATTTATCTAATAGATACAAATTTTTAAAAATTATTTCTTATTGTCGATTCAAAATGATTAATATTCCAAAACCTTGATTCTAGAATCGCTTGTCCTGAGCAATAGAAAATACCTAGAGATAGCCGATATTTGACATTTTTCTGTTCATAGAAGGAACATCTACAGAAGATGTTGCCATCAATAAAGTTAGGCAAAAATCAGAGTTCTCAAGTTGAGTCACTCGATCTTGAAAATTCTTTCTTTGGGTTTTGGGAAACATAAGAGCGTCCTCCAGAAAATGCTTCATTTGTTACAGCATCAATTTCTTCCAACAGAAATGGTATTAATTACTCAAAATTGAAAGCGGATTTTCACTAACAGGAACAACTTTCACTCACAATAACTGCAGAACAGGAAAAATTGGTATTCCAGAATCACTTGTTATTATATTTTTTGTAAATGTCTCATCATATGAGTCAGCAGAAAGAAACAGGAAGTCTTTTTTCGTGATAAAGACTTGACATGCACACTGCACTTCATCGTTCCGCGCCTGCGATCAACTGCGGTAGCGATTGAAAGCGACGAATGAATTCTTCATTCACTCACAATCTCATAAATTAGCGATTCCACGTTTTATTCTCGAGCTTGTCCGAGAAACATAACACGAGTTACGACTATCGTTTTGCAAGAATGTCTTCCTTCAGTTTTATTAAAAAGTTGTCTATTTTAATTGTAGGTTAAAAACTATCTAATAGTTGTAAATTTCTCAAAGTAAAAATCTATAGTTGTTTTAAATTCAATCACAGAGTAAATTTTAGGACAAGTAAGGTCCAGATTGATGATGACAAATTAGACAAAAGCAATTAGGAACCCTTGAAAACGGGATAAACTGACATTTAAAAAATTATTATAAAATCGAGTGATAATAGATTGCTGAAAATTGAGGATACTCATCGGATGAAGAACCTTGCAACCTTGCTACTTTTTGGAATAACAATCATCTGCTATTAATTAAGAAAACAGTCAAAAATTACAGGGTTTAAAAAAATATTATTATGCCTGACATCTCTAAAGAATAGCAGGTCATAAGCGTTAAGACCAGTGTGCTTCGGGGTATTATGTTATACTGAAGACATCAACGTTTTCACCAGCCAAATATTTCAGATAACCATCTATGCATTTATTCGATGATGAGACTCCCTTTAAAAATCAATAGATGAGATGCATTCTTGCAGAAGAATTAAATATTCATTCGCTAACCACCAAAACAATCTTGATAAAAAATATTGATCATTCATCCTTCAAATATTATTACAATATCTAAAATATTCTCTATCGAAATTGTATAAACTATGCTAATTGGCGATTACCATCAATAAGTCACTGTTAAAAACGTTTGGAATTCTATAAGACTTCTACAAGACTTCTACAATACATGCGTAAGGTAAAATTTGAAATATGATATTGGAATGACGAAATTACAATACGTGTATTGTAAGTATTGTAAATCGTGAAGTCACTTTCCAGCATTCCAATACACGTATTTTAGAGCGTCTGTCAGACCAAAATTGTACACAAGAGAATCACGGAAAAAATATAATTTAAGGAATTCACCGAATTCCCGGAGTTCACGAAATTCATGAAATTCACGGAATTCATGGAGACGAAAGAATTGATGAAATGTACGGAATTTATGGAAACGAAAGAATTTATGAAATCTACGGAATTCGCGGAATTCATAGTATTCACGGAATTCAGGAAATTTGCGGTATTCCTGAAATTCACTAATGCCTCGGAATTCGCAGAATTCACGACATTCAAGGAATTGACGAAATTTAGGAAATTCGCGGAATTTATAAAATTGATGGAATTGAAGGAATATACGAAATTTATGGGATTCATGAAATGCACGAAATTCAAGGAATTTACGGAATTCATGAAATTCACAAAATTCACGGAATCCGCAGAACTCACGTAATTCAAGGAACTTACAAAATTGATCGGATATACGGAAATTGTGGAATTTTCCGAGATCGCGAAATTGATAGCAATCGTCAAATCTACGGAATTCATGGAATTCCAGCAATTCGCGGAATTTCCGGGATTCATGGAATTGGAGGTTTTCATGGAATTTATAAAATTCATGGAATTCGCAGAATTTATGGAATTCAAGGAATTGATAGAATTCAAGAAATTCATAGAATTCAAGAAATCCATAGAATTCAGGGAATTTATTGTAATAACAGAATTCGCTTGATTTGTGGAAATCGCGGAATTTATTGAATTTACGGAATTAATAGAATTAATCGAATTTATGGAGTTCACACTATTCATGAAATTAAAGTAATTCATAAAATGCACGGAAATCATGGAAATATCGGAACTAATTGAATTCATGGAATTAATGAAAATCACGGAATTTAGGAATTGAAAGAATTCACAGAATCTAAAAAATTTACCGAAATCCGGGCATTGACGAAATTCAAGAACTTTACGGAATCCACAGGTTTTAAGAAAATGATGGAATTTACGGAATTGTAAGAATACACGGAATTCATGAATTTCTCGAAATTCATGGAATTCAAGCAATTCACGTAATTGAACTAATTCATGAAATTCAAGGAAATCTTAGAATTAATGGAATTCACGAAATTAATGAAATTCAATGAGTTAATGGAATTTAATGAAATCACGGAATGCATAGAATGTATGGAATTCAAAAAATTTAACGAATTCATGGAATCGAAGGAGTTCAAAGAATCAACGGAATTCAAGGATTTCAAGAAGTTGATAGAATTCAAGAAATTCTTAGAATTCAAGGAATTTATTGTTATCACAGAATTCACGAGACTTATTGAATTCATGGAATTTACAGAATTCATAAAAATCACGGAATTAACATAATCCAAAAAATTTATCGAAATCGAGGCATTCACGGAATTCAAGAACTTTATAGAATCCAAAGGATTCACTGAAAGGGTGGAATTCATGAATTTCACGGAATGCAAGTAATTCACGGAATTCAACTTATTCATGAAATTCAAGGAAATCGTGAAATTCATAGAATTCACGAAATTCATGAAATTCATGAAATTTGATGAGTTAATGGAATTCAATGAAATCACGGAATGCACAGAATGTATGTAATTCAAAAAATTGTAACCAATTCATGGAATTGAATCATATAATTAACGGAATACACGGAATTCATGAAAATCACGAAATTCACGGAATTTACGGAAAGCAACAAATTTACCGTAATCAAGGAATTCAATGAGAATTCAAGAAATTTACAGAACGCAAAGGATTCACGAAAATGATGGAACTGAAGGAATTCATGGAATTCACGGAATTGAAGCAAGTGGAATTAATGGAATTCACCAAATTCATGAAATTCAATGAGTTGATGGAATTCAATGAAATCGCGGACTGCACAGAATGTATGGTATTAAAAGAATTAAACGAATTCATGGAATTGAAGGAGTTAAAGAAATTTACAGAATTCAAGGAATTCACGGAATTTATGAAATTCAAAAAATTCTTGTATGTCAATGAATTCCTTACATTCTGTGAATTATGTAATTGCATTGAATTTCATTAACTGATTTAATTTAATTAATTTCTTGAATTTCGTGAATTCCATGAATTACGCGATTTCCTTGAATTTCATGAATAAGTTAAATTCCGAGAAATGTTTGAATTCCATGAATTCCATGAGTTCTGTGGAATCCGTGAATTCATTGAATTCTTAAATTCGGCGGATTCAATTAATTGTTCCACGAATTCCAAGAATTCTGTGAATTCCAAGAATTCTGAGAATTCCGTAAATTTGTTGAATTCCGTAATATTTGTATTTGATGGTTTGATGTTGGAAATTCGTTTTTCTTAACTGAAAGATAATTTTTAAAAATAAAAATTCAACTTTTCCATTTATAGTTAAAAATAAATCGTTTTTAGTAGAAAATTCATGTAATTTGTTCAAAATTCGTCTTGTTTT